>NW_027101202.1:0-184000 GCF_029633855.1 Hoplias malabaricus
TTGCGACTGTGTCTGAGTCCCGAACATTTTCTGGAAGATCATTCCAGAGTTGGGGGGCTTTATAAGAAAAGGCTCTTCCCCCAGCTGAGGCCTTCTGAATTCTGGGAACATTTAAAAATCCAGTATTCTGTGATCTGAGTGAACGTGAAGGCTCATAATAGGAAATTGTATCTTGAAGATATTCAGGAGCAAGCCCATGTAGAGCTTTATATGTTAATAACAAAATTTTGTAGTCAATGCGGAATTTAACAGGCAGCCAATGAAGTGATGATAAAACTGGGCTAATATGTTCAAATTTTCTAGTTTTAGTGAGGACCCTAGCTGCAGCATTTTGAACTAGTTGAAGTTTTCTTAAATTGCTGCTGGTGCATCCTGACAGTAGTGCGTTACAGTAGTCAAGCCTTGAAGTAATAAAGGCATGTACTAATGTTTTCTGCGTCCTGGAGGGATAAGGCATTTCTAATCTTAGCAATATTGCGAAGATGTAAAAAGCCTGTCCTAGTGATACTACCTATGTGTTGATCAAATGATAAATCCGGGTCAATTATGACACCAAGATTTTTTGCTGCTGAACCAGGTTTAACTGGAAAGTTAGCTAGATCTAAAATTAAATCTGATAATTTATTTCTTGTCACTTTTGGACCCAAAAGCAGGACCTCTGTTTTGTTGCTGTTTAGAAGGAGGAAGTTACGCAACATCCAGCCTTTCACGTCTTTTACACAGTCCTCTATTTTCTTTAATCTGTGTTTGTCATCGGGCTTGGCTGAAATATACAATTGTGTGTCGTCTGCGTAACAGTGAAAGTTAATGTCATGGTTTCTTATAACTGTGCCTAGCGGTAACATGTATAATGTAAATAATAATGGTCCTAAAATAGAGCCTTGTGGAATTCCAAATCTTACTTTAGAATAATTTGAATTTAGATTGTTTACTTTTACGAATTGATAACGTTCCGTTAAGTAAGATTTGAACCATAATAGGGCTGTCCCTGTGATTCCAACCATGTTTTCTAACCTTTCTATGAGAATATTGTGGTCTATTGTATCGAAGGCTGCGCTTAGGTCAAGAAGCACCAACAGGGATACGTGGCCTTGATCAGAGGCAAGAAGAAGATCATTTGTTATCTTGACTAGAGCTGTCTCTGTACTATGATGTTGCCTGAATCCAGATTGGAATTTTTCATATATATGATTCATATGTAGATATGAACTAAGTTGTTGGGCCACAGCTCTTTCTAAGATCTTAGACAGAAATGGCAAATTAGAAATAGGCCTGTAATTAGACAGTGTACTAGCATCAAGATTTGGTTTCTTGATCATAGGTTTAATAACTGCTAGTTTAAAAGCTTTGGGTACATGGCCCAGACTAAGGGATGAGTTTACTATAGTTAAAAGAGGATCAATAATAGCTGGTAGTACTTCTTTGAGCAACTTTGTGGGAATTGCGTCAAGTGTGCAAGTTGTACAGTTTGCGGAGGTGATAATCTTCTCTAGTTCTAATTGTGGGAGTGGGTAAAAGGTTTCAAGTCTTTCTTTACAGTTATATTATGTTTTATTTCATTCACATCAGGTGGCAGCCAGGATGGATTTGATCCTGTGGCTAGAGTTTGTTGTCTAATATTCTCAATTTTATTATTAAAAAAGTCCATAAAATCTTTACTGGTGAGAGTTGCTGGAATTAGTTTTTCAGAACCTGCTTGATTTTTGTAATTCTAGAAAACACACTAAACAGTGCTCTCGGATTATTTTTATTATTGGAGATCAGCGAGGCCAGATATGCTGAGCGAGCTTTAGTGAGGGCATTTCTATACTCTATAAGGCTGTCCTTCCAGGCAGAATGAAACACTTCAAGCTTGGTTGATCGCCATTTCCGCTCTAGTTTTCGTAATGTTTGTTTTAAAGTACGGGTCTTATCGTTATACCATGGTGCGAGCTTTTTCTGTCTTATACTTTTATGTTTAAGTGGTGCTACCTTTTCTAAAGTAGATCGACAGGTATTTTCTAGGTAGTCAGTTAGTACATCTAGGTCCATTGGGTCTGATGGAGTTGGAACTGGGGTCGATAGTTCTGGTAGGTTTTCTATAAATTGTAGGGCGGTAGATGGTTTTATTATACGCCTTGTAGAATAGCGAGGGTTCTTACATAGATTATGGATAAAACGTAGCTCATATGAAATTAAGTAATGATCGGAGATTGATGAGGATTGCGGTAAGATATTAATTTTGTCAATGTTAAGACCTAGTGTCAGAACTAAGTCTAAAGTGTGGCTGCAGTAGTGTGTAGGCCCTGTTACATTTTGAGTAATACCAATAGAGTCTAAGATTGAGGTAAATGCCTTTTTTTAGTGGGTCACTTTCCTTCTCGAAATGGATATTGAAATCTCCTACAATTATAACTTTATGATTGCACACCGCTAGGTTTGTAGCAAAATCGCTGAATTCTTTCAGAAATTCTAAGTAAGGCCCTGGTGGTCTGTAAATGTTGCATAATAAAAATGCGTCCTTTTTTGTGACCGGATTTGTAATAATAGTGGAGAGAACCTCAAAAGAAGAAAAGGTGTCACATTGTTTAAGACTAATTTCTAGGGTATTTTGGTAAATTACACATACTCCACCTCCTTTGCCTGATATTCTTGGGCTATGTGCATAATTATAGCCTAGGGGGTGGCTTCATTTAGTGCTAAATATTCATTTGGTTTAACCCACGTTTCCATGAGACAGAAAACATTGAATTTATGATCACTTATAATATCATTTACGATGAGTGATTTTGAGTTTAGTGATCTTATGTTGAGTAACCCAAACTTTAGTTCTGAGGTGTTGCTGCTAGGTGTTGTGTATGATTTAATATTGATTAGGTTGCTGAAACAGGCTGATTTTGTTTTTCTACTTTTACATTTAGTTTGGGGGAAAGACACAGTCTCAATACAGTTGAACCTGGGTGACGCCTCAAGACAGTTCGCAGACGGTCGGTTTAGCCTGTCTGTCTGCGGCCTGGTCCCGGCTCTGGATTGTCAGCAGCTATCTACACTACTCTGCCGACTAACTAAAAGACTATGTGCTATACTGCAAGAAAGTAAGGCAGCACCCTCCCGCGTGGGGTGGATACCATCCCTACCTATAAGACCAGGCTTGCCCTCAAAATGTAACCAATTGTCTATAAAGCCCACTTGATTTTCGGAACACCACTTGGACATCCAGCAGTTTAACGCCCAAAGTCTGCTGTAAGCTTCGTCGCCACGCCGCATTGGTATGGGACCAGAGCAGATTACGGCATCGGACATCGTCTGGGCCAGTTTAATCACCTCTGTAATATTACCCTTAGTTACCTCAGACTGCCGCAGACGAATATCATTGGCCCCTACATGAATGACTACCCTCGAATATCTCCTATTAGCTAACAGTCTAAGGTTGCCACTAATATCCGGCGCTCTGGCTCCCGATAAACAGCTAACTGTTACTGCCGGCGCCCCTAAAGGAGTAGCTAATTTCACGTGCCGAACAATAGAGTCTCCTATAACCAGAGCACTCTTAACAGGCTCCTCAGCGGGTGCTTCGCTGAGCGGGGCAAACCTGTTTGACACGCGAATCGGAGGAGCGTGGTGTCCCGGTGGGCTAGCTTTGGCCTCAGCGTTAGCATCAGCCTTAGCTTTCCGGCTATGACGCCGAGACGTCACCCATTCACCCCGCTGTGAGGGCTCTAACGCCGGAGTCGTGGGGGTGCTAACTCTCCCTAAGGCACCCGGAGTTGCTAACACTGAATCTCGCTGTTTATCCCTCAACAATAAGCTCCGGATGCGCACTTCTAGCTGGTCCACTTTATCCACCAGAGAGCTAACTAGCTGACACTTACTACAAATACAACCACTATATTTATCGCTAGAGGTGGAAAAAGGGCGTTAAACTAAACATGCCACACTCTGAACAGGCAAAACAGCCAGTAGTAGCCATGGAATTGCAGGTACTTACCGCTTTTAGTGAATTTTAGTAACTTACACCAAGAACGTTACTCCAGGGTCCGGTGGCAGTTTTAGTGCCTCTGTAATGAATATTCCTGCGGAGATAATCTAAAAGATAGATCTATGGATGGTTAGTAGGTTATAAAAACAGATATAAATATAGAAATAACAATGGAAACGATTAAACAGGAAAACCCGAGCGATCAAAACAGCTTCCAAACGGGTACAGAAACAGCCAAACGGGTTGCCAGATCAGTAGAGACTAGTAGAGATTTTCAGCCTATCTCATCCCAAAGCTGAGATATGAGGTCTAACGTAAGTGGGATTTTCTCTCAATAGGTTTATTTGTGTTGAATATAATGGAATTAAATTTATGAGCTTGTTATACATCCAATAAAGAAAAATGCAGATGCAATGTAGGATATATTGGACTGACTAGGCTTTTCTGATCGCACCCTTCTACTCATGTGTTTACCTAGCTTCACTAGAAGTAGGAATCCCATCATGAAATTTACAGTTATTAATTTTATGCAGCAAAGCATGTCACTATATCTTAGCTTTGGGATGTGGTAGGGCAAAAATTACCACACCACTGTCTTCGTCAGGACCTCTCTGACACACTGTGTGGGTTTGAAGAAGAGCTGAGGAGGTCACATATTTCACGCAAAAAAACACTAAGGGGTACCCCTTTGTGTTTTTTTAGACTAAATTTTTGACCGTCTCAGATTTCTTCCAAACTCACGATGTTGATTAGGCAGGTCCTGACTTACACAAAGGTGTGATTATTTTTAGCCTATCTCATCCCAAAGCTGAGATATGAGGACAAACTTAACTGGGATTTTCTTTCAATAGGTTTATTGGTGTTGAATATATTGGAATTAAATTTATGAGCTTGTTATATGTCCAATAAAGCAAAATGCAGATGCAATTTAGGATATATTGGACTGACTAGGCTTTTCTAATCGCACCCTTCTACTCATGTGTTTACCTAGCTTCACTGGAAGTAGGAATCCCATCATGAAATTTACAGTTATACATTTTATGCAGCACAACATGTCCCTATATCTCAGCTCTGGGATGTGGTAGGGCAACAATTACCACACCACTGTCTTCGTCAGGACCTCTCTGACACATGATGTGGGTTGAAGAAGATCTGAGGAGGTCACATATTTCACCCAAAAAAACACTAAGGGGTACCCCTTTGTGCTTTTTTAGACTAAATTTTTGACCATCTCAGATTTCTTCCAAACTCACGATGTTGATTAGGCAGGTCCTGACTTACACAAAGGTGTGATTATTTTTAGCCTATCTCATCCCAAAGCTGAGATATGAGGACAAACTTAACTGGGATTTTCTCTCAATAGGTTTATTTGTGTTGAATATATTGGAATTAAATTTATGAGCTTGTTATACGTCCAATAAAGCAAAATAAAGGTGCAATGTAGGATATATTGGACTGACTAGGCTTTTCTGATCACACCCTTCTACTTATGTGTTTACCTAGCTTCACTGGAAGTAGGAATCCCATCATGAAATTTACAGTTATACATTTTATGCAGCACAACATGTCCCTATATCTTAGCTTTGGGATGTGGTAGGGCAACAATTACCACACCACTGTCTTCGTCAGGACCTCTCTGACACACGGTGTGGGTTTGAAGAAGATCTGAAGAGGTCACATATTTCACGCAAAAAAACACTAAGGGGTACCCCTTTGTGTTTTTTTAGACTAAATTTTTGACCATCTCAGATTTCTTCCAAACTCACGATGTTGATTAGGCAGGTCCTGACTTACACAAAGGTGTGATTATTTTCAGCCAATCTCATCCCAAAGCTGAGATATGAGGTCTAACGTAAGTGGGGTTTTCTCTCAATAGGTTTATTTGTGTTGAATATATTGGAATTAAATTTATGAGCTTGTTATACATCCAATAAAGCAAAATACAGATGCAATGTAGGATATATTGGACTGACTAGGCTTTTCTGATCGCACCCTTCTACTCATGTGTTTACCTAGCTTCACTGGAAGTAGGAATCCCATCATGAAATTTACATTTATACATTTTATGCAGCACAACATGTCCCTATATCTCAGCTCTGGGATGTGGTAGGGCAACAATTACAACACCACTGTCTTCGTCAGGACCTCCCTGACACACGGTGTGGGTATGAAAAAGATCTAAAGAGGTCACATATTTCACCCAAAAAAACACTAAGGGGTACCCCTTTGTGTTTTTTTAGACTAAATTTTTGACCGTCTCAGATTTCTTCCAAACTCACGATGTTGATTAGGCAGGTCCTGACTTACACAAAGGTGTGATTATTTTCAGCCTATCTCATCCCAAAGCTGAGATATGAGGTCTAACGTAAGTGGGATTTTCTCTCAATAGGTTTATTTGTGTTGAATATATTGGAATTAAATTTATGAGCTTGTTATACATCCAATAAAGCAAAATACAGATGCAATGTAGGATATATTGGACTGACTAGGCTTTTCTGATCGCACCCTTCTACTCATGTGTTTACCTAGCTTCACTGGAAGTAGGAATCCCATCATGAAATTTACAGTTATTAATTTTATGCAGCACAGCATGTCACTATATCTTAGCTTTGGGATGTGGTAGGGCAAAAATTACCACACCACTGTCTTCGTCAGGACCTCTCTGACACACGGTGTGGGTTTGAAGAAGAGCTGAGGAGGTCACATATTTCACGCAAAAAAACACTAAGGGGTACCCCTTTGTGTTTTTTTAGACTAAATTTTTGACCGTCTCAGATTTCTTCCAAACTCACGATGTTGATTAGGCAGGTCCTGACTTACACAAAGGTGTGATTATTTTTAGCCTATCTCATCCCAAAGCTGAGATATGAGGACAAACTTAACTGGGATTTTCTCTCAATAGGTTTATTGGTGTTGAATATATTGGAATTAAATTTATGAGCTTTTTATACGTCCAATAAAGCAAAATGCAGATGCAATGTAGGATATATTGGACTGACTAGGCTTTTCTAATCGCACCGTTCTACTCATGTGTTTACCTAGCTTCACTGGAAGTAGGAATCCCATCATGAAATTTACAGTTATTAATTTTATGCAGCACAGCATGTCATTATATCTTAGCTTTGGGATGTGGTAGGGCAAAAATTACCACACCACTGTCTTCGTCAGGACCTCTCTGACACACGGTGTGGGTTTGAAGAAGAGCTGAGGAGGTCACATATTTCACGCAAAAAAACACTAAGGGGTACCCCTTTGTGTTTTTTTAGACTAAATTTTTGACCGTCTCAGATTTCTTCCAAACTCACGATGTTGATTAGGCAGGTCCTGACTTACACAAAGGTGTGATTATTTTCAGCCTATCTCATCCCAAAGCTGAGATATGAGGTCTAACGTAAGTGGGATTTTCTCTCAATAGGTTTATTGGTGTTGAATATATTGGAATTAAATTTATGAGCTTTTTATACGTCCAATAAAGCAAAATACAGATGCAATGTAGGATATATTGGACTGACTAGGCTTTTCTGATCGCACCCTTCTACTCATGTGTTTACCTAGCTTCACTGGAAGTAGGAATCCCATCATGAAATTTACAGTTATTAATTTTATGCAGCACAGCATGTCCCTATATCTTAGCTTTGGGATGTGGTAGGACAAAAATTACCACACCACTGTCTTCGTCAGGACCTCCCTGACACATGGTGTGGGTATGAACAAGATCTGAAGAGGTCACATATTTCACCCAAAAAAACACTAAGGGGTACCCCTTTGTGTTTTTTTAGACTAAATTTTTGACCTTCTCAGATTTCTTCCAAACTCACGATGTTGATTAGGCAGGTCCTGACTTACACAAAGGTGTGATTATTTTCAGCCTATCTCATTCCAAAGCTGAGATATGAGGTCTAACGTAAGTGGGATTTTCTCTCAATAGGTTTATTTGTGTTGAATATATTGGAATTAAACTTATGAGCTTGTTATACATCCAATAAAGCAAAATACAGATGCAATGTAGGATATATTGGACTGACTAGGCTTTTCTGATCACACCCTTCTACTCATGTGTTTACCTAGCTTCACTGGAAGTAGGAATCCCATCATGAAATTTACAGTTATACATTTTATGCAGCACAACATGTCCCTATATCTCAGCTCTGGGATGTGGTAGGGCAACAATTACCACACCACTGTCTTCGTCAGGACCTCCCTGACACATGGTGTGGGTATGAACAAGATCTGAAGAGGTCACATATTTCACCCAAAAAAACACTAAGGGGTACCCCTTTGTGTTTTTTTAGACAAAATTTTTGACCGTCTCAGATTTCTTCCAAACTCACGATGTTGATTAGGCAGGCCCTGACTTACACAAAGGTGTGATTATTTTAAATCAAATTCAAATTTAATTATATAGCACTTTTCACAACTGATGTTGTCACAAAGCAGCTTCACAGAATTCCAGTAAGACAAGATTTGACATGAAATGTAAAGACAAATGTAAAACCCTCAAGTGAGCAAGCCAGGGGCGACAGTGGCAAGGAAAAACTCCCCCAGCTGAGGAAGAAACCTTGGGAGGAACCAAGGCTCACAAGGGGTGACCCATCCTCCTCTGGTCAATCTACTGGTGATGATAGTTAGTAGTCCATGAGAACTTCAGTGTAGGGACAGCTTCAAGGCACTTGGTGGTTGCTGGAGCGTGGGCAGCTGGTCTGAAGTGTGGAGGAGGATCTCGACAGTCATCCATCAGTGTCCAGACAGACAGGTGGGCAGTCGTTTACTCGGAAAGATGTAAAGGGATGGAATTAGTTTTGAACTGTTTTGTGTTTGTAAAGTAGAAAATATGAAAATTTCCAGAGTGTGGCTAATGACTCCGGCAGATCTGACTATGACAGCATTAACTAAAAGGAGAGAACCAGAAGGACACACAGACACGGGAGCATCCTGAAACACTGGCATCCCTCCGCTCCACCGTCAACAAACCTGAGTGATCGCGAGAAGCGGCGGGAAGACAGCACCAGCGTCTCAGTATACTATAATTCCCTGTGTCCAAGGACCCCCCGGATCTGCCGCCTTTATCTATGGGGGAGCATTAGCTACCAAATGATAAACTAAACAAATGAGTTTTTAGCCTACATTTGAAGATTGCGACTGTGTCTGAGTCCCGAACATTTTCTGGAAGATCATTCCAGAGTTGGGGGGCTTTATAAGAAAAGGCTCTTCCCCCAGCTGAGGCCTTCTGAATTCTGGGAACATTTAAAAATCCAGTATTCTGTGATCTGAGTGAACGTGAAGGCTCATAATAGGAAATTGTATCTTGAAGATATTCAGGAGCAAGCCCATGTAGAGCTTTATATGTTAATAACAAAATTTTGTAGTCAATGCGGAATTTAACAGGCAGCCAATGAAGTGATGATAAAACTGGGCTAATATGTTCAAATTTTCTAGTTTTAGTGAGGACCCTAGCTGCAGCATTTTGAACTAGTTGAAGTTTTCTTAAATTGCTGCTGGTGCATCCTGACAGTAGTGCGTTACAGTAGTCAAGCCTTGAAGTAATAAAGGCATGTACTAATGTTTCTGTGTCCTGGAGGGATAAGGCATTTCTAATCTTAGCAATATTGCGAAGATGTAAAAAGCCTGTCCTAGTGATACTACCTATGTGTTGATCAAATGATAAATCCGGGTCAATTATGACACCAAGATTTTTTGCTGCTGAACCAGGTTTAACTGGAAAGTTAGCTAGATCTAAAATTAAATCTGATAATTTATTTCTTGTCACTTTTGGACCCAAAAGCAGGACCTCTGTTTTGTTGCTGTTTAGAAGGAGGAAGTTACGCAACATCCAGCCTTTCACGTCTTTTACACAGTCCTCTATTTTCTTTAATCTGTGTTTGTCATCGGGCTTGGCTGAAATATACAATTGTGTGTCGTCTGCGTAACAGTGAAAGTTAATGTCATGGTTTCTTATAACTGTGCCTAGCGGTAACATGTATAATGTAAATAATAATGGTCCTAAAATAGAGCCTTGTGGAATTCCAAATCTTACTTTAGAATAATTTGAATTTAGATTGTTTACTTTTACGAATTGATAACGTTCCGTTAAGTAAGATTTGAACCATAATAGGGCTGTCCCTGTGATTCCAACCATGTTTTCTAACCTTTCTATGAGAATATTGTGGTCTATTGTATCGAAGGCTGCGCTTAGGTCAAGAAGCACCAACAGGGATACGTGGCCTTGATCAGAGGCAAGAAGAAGATCATTTGTTATCTTGACTAGAGCTGTCTCTGTACTATGATGTTGCCTGAATCCAGATTGGAATTTTTCATATATATGATTCTTATGTAGATATGAACTAAGTTGTTGGGCCACAGCTCTTTCTAAGATCTTAGACAGAAATGGCAAATTAGAAATAGGCCTGTAATTAGACAGTGTACTAGCATCAAGATTTGGTTTCTTGATCATAGGTTTAATAACTGCTAGTTTAAAAGCTTTGGGTACATGGCCCAGACTAAGGGATGAGTTTACTATAGTTAAAAGAGGATCAATAATAGCTGGTAGTACTTCTTTGAGCAACTTTGTGGGAATTGCGTCAAGTGTGCAAGTTGTACAGTTTGCGGAGGTGATAATCTTCTCTAGTTCTAATTGTGGGAGTGGGTAAAAGGTTTCAAGTCTTTCTTTTACAGTTATATTATGTTTTATTTCATTCACATCAGGTGGCAGCCAGGATGGATTTGATCCTGTGGCTAGAGTTTGTTGTCTAATATTCTCAATTTTATTATTAAAAAAGTCCATAAAATCTTTACTGGTGAGAGTTGCTGGAATTAGTTTTTCAGAACCTGCTTGATTTTTTGTAATTCTAGAAAACACACTAAACAGTGCTCTCGGATTATTTTTATTATTGGAGATCAGCGAGGCCAGATATGCTGAGCGAGCTTTAGTGAGGGCATTTCTATACTCTATAAGGCTGTCCTTCCAGGCAGAATGAAACACTTCAAGCTTGGTTGATCGCCATTTCCGCTCTAGTTTTCGTAATGTTTGTTTTAAAGTACGGGTCTTATCGTTATACCATGGTGCGAGCTTTTTCTGTCTTATACTTTTATGTTTAAGTGGTGCTACCTTTTCTAAAGTAGATCGACAGGTATTTTCTAGGTAGTCAGTTAGTACATCTAGGTCCATTGGGTCTGATGGAGTTGGAACTGGGGTCGATAGTTCTGGTAGGTTTTCTATAAATTGTAGGGCGGTAGATGGTTTTATTATACGCCTTGTAGAATAGCGAGGGTTCTTACATAGATTATGGATAAAACGTAGCTCATATGAAATTAAGTAATGATCGGAGATTGATGAGGATTGCGGTAAGATATTAATTTTGTCAATGTTAAGACCTAGTGTCAGAACTAAGTCTAAAGTGTGGCTGCAGTAGTGTGTAGGCCCTGTTACATTTTGAGTAATACCAATAGAGTCTAAGATTGAGGTAAATGCCTTTTTTTAGTGGGTCACTTTCCTTCTCGAAATGGATATTGAAATCTCCTACAATTATAACTTTATGATTGCACACCGCTAGGTTTGTAGCAAAATCGCTGAATTCTTTCAGAAATTCTAAGTAAGGCCCTGGTGGTCTGTAAATGTTGCATAATAAAAATGCGTCCTTTTTTGTGACCGGATTTGTAATAATAGTGGAGAGAACCTCAAAAGAAGAAAAGGTGTCACATTGTTTAAGACTAATTTCTAGGGTATTTTGGTAAATTACACATACTCCACCTCCTTTGCCTGATATTCTTGGGCTATGTGCATAATTATAGCCTAGGGGGGTGGCTTCATTTAGTGCTAAATATTCATTTGGTTTAACCCACGTTTCCATGAGACAGAAAACATTGAATTTATGATCACTTATAATATCATTTACGATGAGTGATTTTGAGTTTAGTGATCTTATGTTGAGTAACCCAAACTTTAGTTCTGAGGTGTTGCTGCTAGGTGTTGTGTATGATTTAATATTGATTAGGTTGCTGAAACAGGCTGATTTTGTTTTTCTACTTTTACATTTAGTTTGGGGGAAAGACACAGTCTCAATACAGTTGAACCTGGGTGACGCCTCAAGACAGTTCGCAGACGGTCGGTTTAGCCTGTCTGTCTGCGGCCTGGTCCCGGCTCTGGATTGTCAGCAGCTATCTACACTACTCTGCCGACTAACTAAAAGACTATGTGCTATACTGCAAGAAAGTAAGGCAGCACCCTCCCGCGTGGGGTGGATACCATCCCTACCTATAAGACCAGGCTTGCCCTCAAAATGTAACCAATTGTCTATAAAGCCCACTTGATTTTCGGAACACCACTTGGACATCCAGCAGTTTAACGCCCAAAGTCTGCTGTAAGCTTCGTCGCCACGCCGCATTGGTATGGGACCAGAGCAGATTACGGCATCGGACATCGTCTGGGCCAGTTTAATCACCTCTGTAATATTACCCTTAGTTACCTCAGACTGCCGCAGACGAATATCATTGGCCCCTACATGAATGACTACCCTCGAATATCTCCTATTAGCTAACAGTCTAAGGTTGCCACTAATATCCGGCGCTCTGGCTCCCGATAAACAGCTAACTGTTACTGCCGGCGCCCCTAAAGGAGTAGCTAATTTCACGTGCCGAACAATAGAGTCTCCTATAACCAGAGCACTCTTAACAGGCTCCTCAGCGGGTGCTTCGCTGAGCGGGGCAAACCTGTTTGACACGCGAATCGGAGGAGCGTGGTGTCCCGGTGGGCTAGCTTTGGCCTCAGCGTTAGCATCAGCCTTAGCTTTCCGGCTATGACGCCGAGACGTCACCCATTCACCCCGCTGTGAGGGCTCTAACGCCGGAGTCGTGGGGGTGCTAACTCTCCCTAAGGCACCCGGAGTTGCTAACACTGAATCTCGCTGTTTATCCCTCAACAATAAGCTCCGGATGCGCACTTCTAGCTGGTCCACTTTATCCACCAGAGAGCTAACTAGCTGACACTTACTACAAATACAACCACTATATTTATCGCTAGAGGTGGAAAAGGGCGTTAAACTAAACATGCCACACTCTGAACAGGCAAAACAGCCAGTAGTAGCCATGGAATTGCAGGTACTTACCGCTTTTAGTGAATTTTAGTAACTTACACCAAGAACGTTACTCCAGGGTCCGGTGGCAGTTTTAGTGCCTCTGTAATGAATATTCCTGCGGAGACAATCTAAAAGATAGATCTATGGATGGTTAGTAGGTTATAAAAACAGATATAAATATAGAAATAACAATGGAAACGATTAAACAGGAAAACCCGAGCGATCAAAACAGCTTCCAAACGGGTACAGAAACAGCCAAACGGGTTGCCAGATCAGTAGAGACTAGTAGAGATTTTCAGCCTATCTCATCCCAAAGCTGAGATATGAGGTCTAACGTAAGTGGGATTTTCTCTCAATAGGTTTATTTGTGTTGAATATAATGGAATTAAATTTATGAGCTTGTTATACATCCAATAAAGAAAAATGCAGATGCAATGTAGGATATATTGGACTGACTAGGCTTTTCTGATCGCACCCTTCTACTCATGTGTTTACCTAGCTTCACTAGAAGTAGGAATCCCATCATGAAATTTACAGTTATTAATTTTATGCAGCAAAGCATGTCACTATATCTTAGCTTTGGGATGTGGTAGGGCAAAAATTACCACACCACTGTCTTCGTCAGGACCTCTCTGACACACTGTGTGGGTTTGAAGAAGAGCTGAGGAGGTCACATATTTCACGCAAAAAAACACTAAGGGGTACCCCTTTGTGTTTTTTTAGACTAAATTTTTGACCGTCTCAGATTTCTTCCAAACTCACGATGTTGATTAGGCAGGTCCTGACTTACACAAAGGTGTGATTATTTTTAGCCTATCTCATCCCAAAGCTGAGATATGAGGACAAACTTAACTGGGATTTTCTTTCAATAGGTTTATTGGTGTTGAATATATTGGAATTAAATTTATGAGCTTGTTATATGTCCAATAAAGCAAAATGCAGATGCAATTTAGGATATATTGGACTGACTAGGCTTTTCTAATCGCACCCTTCTACTCATGTGTTTACCTAGCTTCACTGGAAGTAGGAATCCCATCATGAAATTTACAGTTATACATTTTATGCAGCACAACATGTCCCTATATCTCAGCTCTGGGATGTGGTAGGGCAACAATTACCACACCACTGTCTTCGTCAGGACCTCTCTGACACATGATGTGGGTTGAAGAAGATCTGAGGAGGTCACATATTTCACCCAAAAAAACACTAAGGGGTACCCCTTTGTGTTTTTTTAGACAAAATTTTTGACCGTCTCAGATTTCTTCCAAACTCACGATGTTGATTAGGCAGGTCCTGACTTACACAAAGGTGTGATTATTTTTAGCCTATCTTATCCCAAAGCTGAGATATGAGGACAAACTTAACTGGGATTTTCTCTCAATAGGTTTATTTGTGTTGAATATATTGGAATTAAATTTTTGAGCTTGTTATATGTCCAATAAAGCAAAATGCAGATGCAATGTAGGATATATTGGACTGACTAGGCTTTTCTAATCGCACCGTTCTACTCATGTGTTTACCTAGCTTCACTGGAAGTAGGAATCCCATCATGAAATTTACAGTTATACATTTTATGCAGCACAACATGTCCCTATATCTCAGCTCTGGGATGTGGTAGGGCAACAATTACCACACCACTGTCTTCGTCAGGACCTCCCTGACACATGGTGTGGGTATGAACAAGATCTGAAGAGGTCACATATTTCACCCAAAAAAACACTAAGGGGTACCCCTTTGTGTTTTTTTAGACAAAATTTTTGACCGTCTCAGATTTCTTCCAAACTCACGATGTTGATTAGGCAGGTCCTGACTTACACAAAGGTGTGATTATTTTCAGCCTATCTCATCCCAAAGCTGAGATATGAGGTCTAACGTAAGTGGGATTTTCTCTCAATAGGTTTATTTGTGTTGAATATAATGGAATTAAATTTATGAGCTTGTTATACATCCAATAAAGAAAAATACAGATGCAATGTAGGATATATTGGACTGACTAGGCTTTTCTGATCGCACCCTTCTACTCATGTGTTTACCTAGCTTCACTGGAAGTAGGAATCCCATCATGAAATTTACAGTTATTAATTTTATGCAGCACAGCATGTCCCTATATCTTAGCTTTGGGATGTGGTAGGGCAACAATTACCACACCACTGTCTTCGTCAGGACCTCCCTGACACATGGTGTGGGTATGAACAAGATCTGAAGAGGTCACATATTTCACCCAAAAAAACACTAAGGGGTACCCCTTTGTGTTTTTTTAGACAAAATTTTTGACCGTCTCAGATTTCTTCCAAACTCACGATGTTGATTAGGCAGGTCCTGACTTACACAAAGGTGTGATTATTTTAAATCAAATTCAAATTTATTTATATAGCACTTTTCACAACTGATGTTGTCACAAAGCAGCTTCACAGAATTCCAGTAAGACAAGATTTGACATGAAATGTAAAGACAAATGTAAAACCCTCAAGTGAGCAAGCCAGGGGCGACAGTGGCAAGGAAAAACTCCCCCAGCTGAGGAAGAAACCTTGGGAGGAACCAAGGCTCACAAGGGGTGACCCATCCTCCTCTGGTCAATCTACTGGTGATGATAGTTAGTAGTCCATGAGAACTTCAGTGTAGGGACAGCTTCAAGGCACTTGGTGGTTGCTGGAGCGTGGGCAGCTGGTCTGAAGCGTGGAGGAGGATCTCGACAGTCATCCATCAGTGTCCAGACAGACAGGTGGGCAGTCGTTTACTCGGAAAGATGTAAAGGGATGGAATTAGTTTTGAACTGTTTTGTGTTTGTAAAGTAGAAAATATGAAAATTTCCAGAGTGTGGCTAATGACTCCGGCAGATCTGACTATGACAGCATTAACTAAAAGGAGAGAACCAGAAGGACACACAGACACGGGAGCATCCTGAAACACTGGCATCCGTCCGCTCCACCGTCAACAAACCTGAGTGATCGCGAGAAGCGGCGGGACGACAGCACCAGCGTCTCAGTATACTATAATTCCCTGTGTCCATGGACCCCCGGATCTGCCGCCTTTATCTATGGGGGAGCATTAGCTACCAAATGATAAACTAAACAAATGAGTTTTTAGCCTACATTTGAAGATTGCGACTGTGTCTGAGTCCCGAACATTTTCTGGAAGATCATTCCAGAGTTGGGGGGCTTTATAAGAAAAGGCTCTTCCCCCAGCTGAGGCCTTCTGAATTCTGGGAACATTTAAAAATCCAGTATTCTGTGATCTGAGTGAACGTGAAGGCTCATAATAGGAAATTGTATCTTGAAGATATTCAGGAGCAAGCCCATGTAGAGCTTTATATGTTAATAACAAAATTTTGTAGTCAATGCGGAATTTAACAGGCAGCCAATGAAGTGATGATAAAACTGGGCTAATATGTTCAAATTTTCTAGTTTTAGTGAGGACCCTAGCTGCAGCATTTTGAACTAGTTGAAGTTTTCTTAAATTGCTGCTGGTGCATCCTGACAGTAGTGCGTTACAGTAGTCAAGCCTTGAAGTAATAAAGGCATGTACTAATGTTTCTGCGTCCTGGAGGGATAAGGCATTTCTAATCTTAGCAATATTGCGAAGATGTAAAAAGCCTGTCCTAGTGATACTACCTATGTGTTGATCAAATGATAAATCCGGGTCAATTATGACACCAAGATTTTTTGCTGCTGAACCAGGTTTAACTGGAAAGTTAGCTAGATCTAAAATTAAATCTGATAATTTATTTCTTGTCACTTTTGGACCCAAAAGCAGGACCTCTGTTTTGTTGCTGTTTAGAAGGAGGAAGTTACGCAACATCCAGCCTTTCACGTCTTTTACACAGTCCTCTATTTTCTTTAATCTGTGTTTGTCATCGGGCTTGGCTGAAATATACAATTGTGTGTCGTCTGCGTAACAGTGAAAGTTAATGTCATGGTTTCTTATAACTGTGCCTAGCGGTAACATGTATAATGTAAATAATAATGGTCCTAAAATAGAGCCTTGTGGAATTCCAAATCTTACTTTAGAATAATTTGAATTTAGATTGTTTACTTTTACGAATTGATAACGTTCCGTTAAGTAAGATTTGAACCATAATAGGGCTGTCCCTGTGATTCCAACCATGTTTTCTAACCTTTCTATGAGAATATTGTGGTCTATTGTATCGAAGGCTGCGCTTAGGTCAAGAAGCACCAACAGGGATACGTGGCCTTGATCAGAGGCAAGAAGAAGATCATTTGTTATCTTGACTAGAGCTGTCTCTGTACTATGATGTTGCCTGAATCCAGATTGGAATTTTTCATATATATGATTCTTATGTAGATATGAACTAAGTTGTTGGGCCACAGCTCTTTCTAAGATCTTAGACAGAAATGGCAAATTAGAAATAGGCCTGTAATTAGACAGTGTACTAGCATCAAGATTTGGTTTCTTGATCATAGGTTTAATAACTGCTAGTTTAAAAGCTTTGGGTACATGGCCCAGACTAAGGGATGAGTTTACTATAGTTAAAAGAGGATCAATAATAGCTGGTAGTACTTCTTTGAGCAACTTTGTGGGAATTGCGTCAAGTGTGCAAGTTGTACAGTTTGCGGAGGTGATAATCTTCTCTAGTTCTAATTGTGGGAGTGGGTAAAAGGTTTCAAGTCTTTCTTTTACAGTTATATTATGTTTTATTTCATTCACATCAGGTGGCAGCCAGGATGGATTTGATCCTGTGGCTAGAGTTTGTTGTCTAATATTCTCAATTTTATTATTAAAAAAGTCCATAAAATCTTTACTGGTGAGAGTTGCTGGAATTAGTTGTTCAGAACCTGCTTGATTTTTTGTAATTCTAGAAAACACACTAAACAGTGCTCTCGGATTATTTTTATTATTGGAGATCAGCGAGGCCAGATATGCTGAGCGAGCTTTAGTGAGGGCATTTCTATACTCTATAAGGCTGTCCTTCCAGGCAGAATGAAACACTTCAAGCTTGGTTGATCGCCATTTCCGCTCTAGTTTTCGTAATGTTTGTTTTAAAGTACGGGTCTTATCGTTATACCATGGTGCGAGCTTTTTCTGTCTTATACTTTTATGTTTAAGTGGTGCTACCTTTTCTAAAGTAGATCGACAGGTATTTTCTAGGTAGTCAGTTAGTACATCTAGGTCCATTGGGTCTGATGGAGTTGGAACTGGGGTCGATAGTTCTGGTAGGTTTTCTATAAATTGTAGGGCGGTAGATGGTTTTATTATACGCCTTGTAGAATAGCGAGGGTTCTTACATAGATTATGGATAAAACGTAGCTCATATGAAATTAAGTAATGATCGGAGATTGATGAGGATTGCGGTAAGATATTAATTTTGTCAATGTTAAGACCTAGTGTCAGAACTAAGTCTAAAGTGTGGCTGCAGTAGTGTGTAGGCCCTGTTACATTTTGAGTAATACCAATAGAGTCTAAGATTGAGGTAAATGCCTTTTTTAGTGGGTCACTTTCCTTCTCGAAATGGATATTGAAATCTCCTACAATTATAACTTTATGATTGCACACCGCTAGGTTTGTAGCAAAATCGCTGAATTCTTTCAGAAATTCTAAGTAAGGCCCTGGTGGTCTGTAAATGTTGCATAATAAAAATGCGTCCTTTTTTGTGACCGGATTTGTAATAATAGTGGAGAGAACCTCAAAAGAAGAAAAGGTGTCACATTGTTTAAGACTAATTTCTAGGGTATTTTGGTAAATTACACATACTCCACCTCCTTTGCCTGATATTCTTGGGCTATGTGCATAATTATAGCCTAGGGGGGTGGCTTCATTTAGTGCTAAATATTCATTTGGTTTAACCCACGTTTCCGTGAGACAGAAAACATTGAATTTATGATCACTTATAATATCATTTACGATGAGTGATTTTGAGTTTAGTGATCTTATGTTGAGTAACCCAAACTTTAGTTCTGAGGTGTTGCTGCTAGGTGTTGTGTATGATTTAATATTGATTAGGTTGCTGAAACAGGCTGATTTTGTTTTTCTACTTTTACATTTAGTTCGGGGGAAAGACACAGTCTCAATACAGTTGAACCTGGGTGACGCCTCAAGACAGTTCGCAGACGGTCGGTTTAGCCTGTCTGTCTGCGGCCTGGTCCCGGCTCTGGATTGTCAGCAGCTATCTACACTACTCTGCCGACTAACTAAAAGACTATGTGCTATACTGCAAGAAAGTAAGGCAGCACCCTCCCGCGTGGGGTGGATACCATCCCTACCTATAAGACCAGGCTTGCCCTCAAAATGTAACCAATTGTCTATAAAGCCCACTTGATTTTCGGAACACCACTTGGACATCCAGCAGTTTAACGCCCAAAGTCTGCTGTAAGCTTCGTCGCCACGCCGCATTGGTATGGGACCAGAGCAGATTACGGCATCGGACATCGTCTGGGCCAGTTTAATCACCTCTGTAATATTACCCTTAGTTACCTCAGACTGCCGCAGACGAATATCATTGGCCCCTACATGAATGACTACCCTCGAATATCTCCTATTAGCTAACAGTCTAAGGTTGCCACTAATATCCGGCGCTCTGGCTCCCGATAAACAGCTAACTGTTACTGCCGGCGCCCCTAAAGGAGTAGCTAATTTCACGTGCCGAACAATAGAGTCTCCTATAACCAGAGCACTCTTAACAGGCTCCTCAGCGGGTGCTTCGCTGAGCGGGGCAAACCTGTTTGACACGCGAATCGGAGGAGCGTGGTGTCCCGGTGGGCTAGCTTTGGCCTCAGCGTTAGCATCAGCCTTAGCTTTCCGGCTATGACGCCGAGACGTCACCCATTCACCCCGCTGTGAGGGCTCTAACGCCGGAGTCGTGGGGGTGCTAACTCTCCCTAAGGCACCCGGAGTTGCTAACACTGAATCTCGCTGTTTATCCCTCAACAATAAGCTCCGGATGCGCACTTCTAGCTGGTCCACTTTATCCACCAGAGAGCTAACTAGCTGACACTTACTACAAATACAACCACTATATTTATCGCTAGAGGTGGAAAAGGGCGTTAAACTAAACATGCCACACTCTGAACAGGCAAAACAGCCAGTAGTAGCCATGGAATTGCAGGTACTTACCGCTTTTAGTGAATTTTAGTAACTTACACCAAGAACGTTACTCCAGGGTCCGGTGGCAGTTTTAGTGCCTCTGTAATGAATATTCCTGCGGAGACAATCTAAAGGATAGATCTATGGATGGTTAGTAGGTTATAAAAACAGATATAAATATAGAAATAACAATGGAAACGATTAAACAGGAAAACCCGAGCGATCAAAACAGCTTCCAAACGGGTACAGAAACAGCCAAACGGGTTGCCAGATCAGTAGAGACTAGTAGAGATTTTCAGCCTATCTCATCCCAAAGCTGAGATATGAGGTCTAACGTAAGTGGGATTTTCTCTCAATAGGTTTATTTGTGTTGAATATAATGGAATTAAATTTATGAGCTTGTTATACATCCAATAAAGAAAAATACAGATGCAATGTAGGATATATTGGACTGACTAGGCTTTTCTGATCGCACCCTTCTACTCATGTGTTTACCTAGCTTCACTGGAAGTAGGAATCCCATCATGAAATTTACAGTTATTAATTTTATGCAGCACAGCATGTGACTATATCTTAGCTTTGGGATGTGGTAGGGCAAAAATTACCACACCACTGTCTTCGTCAGGACCTCTCTGACACATGGTGTGGGTTTGAAGAAGAGCTGAGGAGGTCACATATTTCACCCAAGAAAACACTAAGGGGTACCCCTTTGTGTTTTTTTAGACTAAATTTTTGACCGTCTCAGATTTCTTCCAAACTCACGATGTTGATTAGGCAGGTCCTGACTTACACAAAGTTGTGATTATTTTTAGCCTATCTCATCCCAAAGCTGAGATATGAGGACAAACTTAACTGGGATTTTCTCTCAATAGGTTTATTGGTGTTGAATATATTGGAATTAAATTTATGAGCTTTTTATACGTCCAATAAAGCAAAATACAGATGCAATGTAGGATATATTGGACTGACTAGGCTTTTCTGATCGCACCCTTCTACTCATGTGTTTACCTAGCTTCACTGGAAGTAGGAATCCCATCATGAAATTTACAGTTATACATTTTATGCAGCACAGCATGTCCCTATATCTTAGCTTTGGGATGTGGTAGGGCAAAAATTACCACACCACTGTCTTCGTCAGGACCTCTCTGACACACGATGTGGGTTGAAGAAGATCTGAGGAGGTCACATATTTCACCCAAAAAAACACTAAGGGGTACCCCTTTGTGTTTTTTTAGACTAAATTTTTGACCGTCTCAAATTTCTTCCAAACTCACGATGTTGATTAGGCAGGTCCTGACTTACACAAAGGTGTGATTATTTTTAGCCTATCTTATCCCAAAGCTGAGATATGAGGACAAACTTAACTGGGATTTTCTCTCAATAGGTTTATTTGTGTTGAATATATTGGAATTAAATTTATGAGCTTTTTATACGTCCAATAAAGCAAAATACAGATGCAATGTAGGATATATTGGACTGACTAGGCTTTTCTGATCGCACCCTTCTACTCATGTGTTTACCTAGCTTCACTGGAAGTAGGAATCCCATCATGAAATTTACAGTTATACATTTTATGCAGCACAGCATGTCCCTATATCTTAGCTTTGGGATGTGGTAGGGCAAAAATTACCACACCACTGTCTTCGTCAGGACCTCTCTGACACACGATGTGGGTTGAAGAAGATCTGAGGAGGTCACATATTTCACCCAAAAAAACACTAAGGGGTACCCCTTTGTGTTTTTTTAGACTAAATTTTTGACCGTCTCAAATTTCTTCCAAACTCACGATGTTGATTAGGCAGGTCCTGACTTACACAAAGGTGTGATTATTTTTAGCCTATCTTATCCCAAAGCTGAGATATGAGGACAAACTTAACTGGGATTTTCTCTCAATAGGTTTATTTGTGTTGAATATATTGGAATTAAATTTATGAGCTTGTTATATGTCCAATAAAGCAAAATGCAGATGCAATGTAGGATATATTGGACTGACTAGGCTTTTCTAATCGCACCGTTCTACTCATGTGTTTACCTAGCTTCACTGGAAGTAGGAATCCCATCATGAAATTTACAGTTATACATTTTATGCAGCACAACATGTCCCTATATCTCAGCTCTGGGATGTGGTAGGGCAACAATTACCACACCACTGTCTTCGTCAGGACCTCCCTGACACATGGTGTGGGTATGAACAAGATCTGAAGAGGTCACATATTTCACCCAAAAAAACACTAAGGGGTACCCCTTTGTGTTTTTTTAGACAAAATTTTTGACCGTCTCAGATTTCTTCCAAACTCACGATGTTGATTAGGCAGGTCCTGACTTACACAAAGGTGTGATTATTTTCAGCCTATCTCATCCCAAAGCTGAGATATGAGGTCTAACGTAAGTGGGATTTTCTCTCAATAGGTTTATTTGTGTTGAATATAATGGAATTAAATTTATGAGCTTGTTATACATCCAATAAAGAAAAATACAGATGCAATGTAGGATATATTGGACTGACTAGGCTTTTCTGATCGCACCCTTCTACTCATGTGTTTACCTAGCTTCACTGGAAGTAGGAATCCCATCATGAAATTTACAGTTATTAATTTTATGCAGCACAGCATGTCCCTATATCTTAGCTTTGGGATGTGGTAGGGCAAAATTTACCACACCACTGTCTTCGTCAGGACCTCTCTGACACATGGTGTGGGTTTGAAGAAGAGCTGAGGAGGTCACATATTTCACCCAAGAAAACACTAAGGGGTACCCCTTTGTGTTTTTTTAGACTAAATTTTTGACCATCTCAGATTTCTTCCAAACTCACGATGTTGATTAGGCAGGTCCTGACTTACACAAAGGTGTGATTATTTTTAGCCTATCTCATCCCAAAGCTGAGATATGAGGACAAACTTAACTGGGATTTTCTCTCAATAGGTTTATTTGTGTTGAATATATTGGAATTAAATTCATGAGCTTGTTATACGTCCAATAAAGCAAAATGCAGATGCAATGTAGGATTTATTGGACTGACTAGGCTTTTCTAATCGCACCCTTCTACTCATGTGTTTACCTAGCTTCACTGGAAGTAGGAATCCCATCATGAAATTTACAGTTATTAATTTTATGCAGCACAGCATGTCACTATATCTTAGCTTTGGGATGTGGTAGGGCAAAAATTACCACACCACTGTCTTCGTCAGGACCTCTCTGACACATGGTGTGGGTTTGAAGAAGAGCTGAGGAGGTCACATATTTCACCCAAGAAAACACTAAGGGGTACCCATTTGTGTTTTTTTAGACTAAATTTTTGACCATCTCAGATTTCTTCCAAACTCACGATGTTGATTAGGCAGGTCCTGACTTACACAAAGGTGTGATTATTTTTAGCCTATCTCATCCCAAAGCTGAGATATGAGGACAAACTTAACTGGGATTTTCTCTCAATAGGTTTATTTGTGTTGAATATATTGGAATTAAATTTATGAGCTTGTTATACGTCCAATAAAGCAAAATGCAGATGCAATGTAGGATTTATTGGACTGACTAGGCTTTTCTAATCGCACCCTTCTACTCATGTGTTTACCTAGCTTCACTGGAAGTAGGAATCCCATCATGAAATTTACAGTTATACATTTTATGCAGCACAGCATGTCCCTATATCTTAGCTTTGGGATGTGGTAGGGCAAAAATTACCACACCACTGTCTTCGTCAGGACCTCTCTGACACACGATGTGGGTTGAAGAAGATCTGAGGAGGTCACATATTTCACCCAAAAAAACACTAAGGGGTACCCCTTTGTGTTTTTTTAGACTAAATTTTTGACCGTCTCAAATTTCTTCCAAACTCACGATGTTGATTAGGCAGGTCCTGACTTACACAAAGGTGTGATTATTTTTAGCCTATCTTATCCCAAAGCTGAGATATGAGGACAAACTTAACTGGGATTTTCTCTCAATAGGTTTATTTGTGTTGAATATATTGGAATTAAATTTATGAGCTTGTTATATGTCCAATAAAGCAAAATGCAGATGCAATGTAGGATATATTGGACTGACTAGGCTTTTCTAATCGCACCGTTCTACTCATGTGTTTACCTAGCTTCACTGGAAGTAGGAATCCCATCATGAAATTTACAGTTATACATTTTATGCAGCACAACATGTCCCTATATCTCAGCTCTGGGATGTGGTAGGGCAACAATTACCACACCACTGTCTTCGTCAGGACCTCCCTGACACATGGTGTGGGTTTGAAGAAGAGCTGAGGAGGTCACATATTTCACCCAAGAAAACACTAAGGGGTACCCCTTTGTGTTTTTTTAGACTAAATTTTTGACCGTCTCAGATTTCTTCCAAACTCACGATGTTGATTAGGTAGGTCCTGACTTACACAAAGGTGTGATTATTTTTAGCCTATTTCATCCCAAAGCTGAGATATGAGGACAAACTTAACTGGGATTTTCTCTCAATAGGTTTATTTGTGTTGAATATATTGGAATTAAATTTATGAGCTTGTTATACGTCCAATAAAGCAAAATGCAGATGCAATGTAGGATTTATTGGACTGACTAGGCTTTTCTAATCGCACCCTTCTACTCATGTGTTTACCTAGCTTCACTGGAAGTAGGAATCCCATCATGAAATTTACAGTTATTAATTTTATGCAGCACAGCATGTCCCTATATCTTAGCTTTGGGATGTGGTAGGGCAAAATTTACCACACCACTGTCTTCGTCAGGACCTCTCTGACACATGGTGTGGGTTTGAAGAAGAGCTGAGGAGGTCACATATTTCACCCAAGAAAACACTAAGGGGTACCCCTTTGTGTTTTTTTAGACTAAATTTTTGACCGTCTCAGATTTCTTCCAAACTCACGATGTTGATTAGGTAGGACCTGACTTACACAAAGGTGTGATTATTTTTAGCCTATTTCATCCCAAAGCTGAGATATGAGGACAAACTTAACTGGGATTTTCTCTCAATAGGTTTATTTGTGTTGAATATATTGGAATTAAATTTATGAGCTTGTTATACGTCCAATAAAGCAAAATGCAGATGCAATGTAGGATTTATTGGACTGACTAGGCTTTTCTAATCGCACCCTTCTACTCATGTGTTTACCTAGCTTCACTGGAAGTAGGAATCCCATCATGAAATTTACAGTTATTAATTTTATGCGGCACAGCATGTCCCTATATCTTAGCTTTGGGATGTGGTAGGGCAAAATTTACCACACCACTGTCTTCGTCAGGACCTCTCTGACACATGGTGTGGGTTTGAAGAAGAGCTGAGGAGGTCACATATTTCACCCAAGAAAACACTAAGGGGTACCCCTTTGTGTTTTTTTAGACTAAATTTTTGACCATCTCAGATTTCTTCCAAACTCACGATGTTGATTAGGCAGGTCCTGACTTACACAAAGGTGTGATTATTTTTAGCCTATCTCATCCCAAAGCTGAGATATGAGGACAAACTTAAGTGGGATTTTCTCTCAATAGGTTTATTTGTGTTGAATATATTGGAATTAAATTTATGAGCTTGTTATACGTCCAATAAAGCAAAATGCAGATGCAATGTAGGATTTATTGGACTGACTAGGCTTTTCTAATCGCACCCTTCTACTCATGTGTTTACCTAGCTTCACTGGAAGTAGGAATCCCATCATGAAATTTACAGTTATTAATTTTATGCAGCACAGCATGTCACTATATCTTAGCTTTGGGATGTGGTAGGGCAAAAATTACCACACCACTGTCTTCGTCAGGACCTCTCTGACACATGGTGTGGGTTTGAAGAAGAGCTGAGGAGGTCACATATTTCACCCAAGAAAACACTAAGGGGTACCCCTTTGTGTTTTTTTAGACTAAATTTTTGACCATCTCAGATTTCTTCCAAACTCACGATGTTGATTAGGCAGGTCCTGACTTACACAAAGGTGTGATTATTTTTAGCCTATCTCATCCCAAAGCTGAGATATGAGGACAAACTTAATTGGGATTTTCTCTCAATAGGTTTATTTGTGTTGAATATATTGGAATTAAATTTATGAGCTTGTTATACGTCCAATAAAGCAAAATGCAGATGCAATGTAGGATTTATTGGACTGACTAGGCTTTTCTAATCGCACCCTTCTACTCATGTGTTTACCTAGCTTCACTGGAAGTAGGAATCCCATCATGAAATTTACAGTTATTAATTTTATGCAGCACAGCATGTCCCTATATCTTAGCTTTGGGATGTGGTAGGGCAAAATTTACCACACCACTGTCTTCGTCAGGACCTCTCTGACACATGGTGTGGGTTTGAAGAAGAGCTGAGGAGGTCACATATTTCACCCAAGAAAACACTAAGGGGTACCCCTTTGTGTTTTTTTAGACTAAATTTTTGACCGTCTCAGATTTCTTCCAAACTCACGATGTTGATTAGGCAGGTCCTGACTTACACAAAGTTGTGATTATTTTTAGCCTATCTCATCCCAAAGCTGAGATATGAGGACAAACTTAACTGGGATTTTCTCTCAATAGGTTTATTGGTGTTGAATATATTGGAATTAAATTTATGAGCTTTTTATACGTCCAATAAAGCAAAATACAGATGCAATGTAGGATATATTGGACTGACTAGGCTTTTCTGATCGCACCCTTCTACTCATGTGTTTACCTAGCTTCACTGGAAGTAGGAATCCCATCATGAAATTTACAGTTATACATTTTATGCAGCACAGCATGTCCCTATATCTTAGCTTTGGGATGTGGTAGGGCAAAAATTACCACACCACTGTCTTCGTCAGGACCTCTCTGACACACGATGTGGGTTGAAGAAGATCTGAGGAGGTCACATATTTCACCCAAAAAAACACTAAGGGGTACCCCTTTGTGTTTTTTTAGACTAAATTTTTGACCGTCTCAAATTTCTTCCAAACTCACGATGTTGATTAGGCAGGTCCTGACTTACACAAAGGTGTGATTATTTTTAGCCTATCTTATCCCAAAGCTGAGATATGAGGACAAACTTAACTGGGATTTTCTCTCAATAGGTTTATTTGTGTTGAATATATTGGAATTAAATTTATGAGCTTGTTATATGTCCAATAAAGCAAAATGCAGATGCAATGTAGGATATATTGGACTGACTAGGCTTTTCTAATCGCACCGTTCTACTCATGTGTTTACCTAGCTTCACTGGAAGTAGGAATCCCATCATGAAATTTACAGTTATACATTTTATGCAGCATAACATGTCCCTATATCTCAGCTCTGGGATGTGGTAGGGCAACAATTACCACACCACTGTCTTCGTCAGGACCACTCTGACACATGATGTGGGTTGAAGAAGATCTGAGGAGGTCACATATTTCACCCAAAAAAACACTAAGGGGTACCCCTTTGTGTTTTTTTAGACTAAATTTTTGACCGTCTCAAATTTCTTCCAAACTCACGATGTTGATTAGGCAGGTCCTGACTTACAAAAAGGTGTGATTATTTTTAGCCTATCTTATCCCAAAGCTGAGATATGAGGACAAACTTAACTGGGATTTTCTCTCAATAGGTTTATTTGTGTTGAATATATTGGAATTAAATTTATGAGCTTGTTATATGTCCAATAAAGCAAAATGCAGATGCAATGTAGGATATATTGGACTGACTAGGCTTTTCTAATCGCACCGTTCTACTCATGTGTTTACCTAGCTTCACTGGAAGTAGGAATCCCATCATGAAATTTACAGTTATACATTTTATGCAGCACAACATGTCCCTATATCTCAGCTCTGGGATGTGGTAGGGCAACAATTACCACACCACTGTCTTCGTCAGGACCTCCCTGACACATGGTGTGGGTATGAACAAGATCTGAAGAGGTCACATATTTCACCCAAAAAAACACTAAGGGGTACCCCTTTGTGTTTTTTTAGACAAAATTTTTGACCGTCTCAGATTTCTTCCAAACTCACGATGTTGATTAGGCAGGTCCTGACTTACACAAAGGTGTGATTATTTTCAGCCTATCTCATCCCAAAGCTGAGATATGAGGTCTAACGTAAGTGGGATTTTCTCTCAATAGGTTTATTTGTGTTGAATATAATGGAATTAAATTTATGAGCTTGTTATACATCCAATAAAGAAAAATACAGATGCAATGTAGGATATATTGGACTGACTA
This sequence comes from Hoplias malabaricus, assembly GCF_029633855.1. Lineage (NCBI taxonomy): Eukaryota > Metazoa > Chordata > Actinopteri > Characiformes > Erythrinidae > Hoplias > Hoplias malabaricus. The sequence goes on from NW_027101202.1 coordinate 28,216, forward strand.
GGCTTTTCTGATCGCACCCTTCTACTCATGTGTTTACCTAGCTTCACTGGAAGTAGGAATCCCATCATGAAATTTACAGTTATTAATTTTATGCAGCACAGCATGTCCCTATATCTTAGCTTTGGGATGTGGTAGGGCAAAATTTACCACACCACTGTCTTCGTCAGGACCTCTCTGACACATGGTGTGGGTTTGAAGAAGAGCTGAGGAGGTCACATATTTCACCCAAGAAAACACTAAGGGGTACCCATTTGTGTTTTTTTAGACTAAATTTTTGACCATCTCAGATTTCTTCCAAACTCACGATGTTGATTAGGCAGGTCCTGACTTACACAAAGGTGTGATTATTTTTAGCCTATCTCATCCCAAAGCTGAGATATGAGGACAAACTTAACTGGGATTTTCTCTCAATAGGTTTATTTGTGTTGAATATATTGGAATTAAATTTATGAGCTTGTTATACGTCCAATAAAGCAAAATGCAGATGCAATGTAGGATTTATTGGACTGACTAGGCTTTTCTAATCGCACCCTTCTACTCATGTGTTTACCTAGCTTCACTGGAAGTAGGAATCCCATCATGAAATTTACAGTTATACATTTTATGCAGCACAGCATGTCCCTATATCTTAGCTTTGGGATGTGGTAGGGCAAAAATTACCACACCACTGTCTTCGTCAGGACCTCTCTGACACACGATGTGGGTTGAAGAAGATCTGAGGAGGTCACATATTTCACCCAAAAAAACACTAAGGGGTACCCCTTTGTGTTTTTTTAGACTAAATTTTTGACCGTCTCAAATTTCTTCCAAACTCACGATGTTGATTAGGCAGGTCCTGACTTACACAAAGGTGTGATTATTTTTAGCCTATCTTATCCCAAAGCTGAGATATGAGGACAAACTTAACTGGGATTTTCTCTCAATAGGTTTATTTGTGTTGAATATATTGGAATTAAATTTATGAGCTTGTTATATGTCCAATAAAGCAAAATGCAGATGCAATGTAGGATATATTGGACTGACTAGGCTTTTCTAATCGCACCGTTCTACTCATGTGTTTACCTAGCTTCACTGGAAGTAGGAATCCCATCATGAAATTTACAGTTATACATTTTATGCAGCACAACATGTCCCTATATCTCAGCTCTGGGATGTGGTAGGGCAACAATTACCACACCACTGTCTTCGTCAGGACCTCCCTGACACATGGTGTGGGTTTGAAGAAGAGCTGAGGAGGTCACATATTTCACCCAAGAAAACACTAAGGGGTACCCCTTTGTGTTTTTTTAGACTAAATTTTTGACCGTCTCAGATTTCTTCCAAACTCACGATGTTGATTAGGTAGGTCCTGACTTACACAAAGGTGTGATTATTTTTAGCCTATTTCATCCCAAAGCTGAGATATGAGGACAAACTTAACTGGGATTTTCTCTCAATAGGTTTATTTGTGTTGAATATATTGGAATTAAATGTATGAGCTTGTTATACGTCCAATAAAGCAAAATGCAGATGCAATGTAGGATTTATTGGACTGACTAGGCTTTTCTAATCGCACCCTTCTACTCATGTGTTTACCTAGCTTCACTGGAAGTAGGAATCCCATCATGAAATTTACAGTTATTAATTTTATGCAGCACAGCATGTCCCTATATCTTAGCTTTGGGATGTGGTAGGGCAAAATTTACCACACCACTGTCTTCGTCAGGACCTCTCTGACACATGGTGTGGGTTTGAAGAAGAGCTGAGGAGGTCACATATTTCACCCAAGAAAACACTAAGGGGTACCCCTTTGTGTTTTTTTAGACTAAATTTTTGACCGTCTCAGATTTCTTCCAAACTCACAATGTTGATTAGGCAGGTCCTGACTTACACAAAGGTGTGATTATTTTTAGCCTATCTCATCCCAAAGCTGAGATATGAGGACAAACTTAACTGGGATTTTCTCTCAATAGGTTTATTTGTGTTGAATATATTGGAATTAAATTTATGAGCTTGTTATATGTCCAATAAAGCAAAATGCAGATGCAATGTAGGATATATTGGACTGACTAGGCTTTTCTAATCGCACCGTTCTACTCATGTGTTTACCTAGCTTCACTGGAAGTAGGAATCCCATCATGAAATTTACAGTTATACATTTTATGCAGCACAACATGTCCCTATATCTCAGCTCTGGGATGTGGTAGGGCAACAATTACCACACCACTGTCATCGTCAGGACCTCCCTGACACATGGTGTGGGTATGAACAAGATCTGAAGAGGTCACATATTTCACCCAAAAAAACACTAAGGGGTACCCCTTTGTGTTTTTTTAGACAAAATTTTTGACCGTCTCAGATTTCTTCCAAACTCACGATGTTGATTAGGCAGGTCCTGACTTACACAAAGGTGTGATTATTTTCAGCCTATCTCATCCCAAAGCTGAGATATGAGGTCTAACGTAAGTGGGATTTTCTCTCAATAGGTTTATTTGTGTTGAATATAATGGAATTAAATTTATGAGCTTGTTATACATCCAATAAAGAAAAATACAGATGCAATGTAGGATATATTGGACTGACTAGGCTTTTCTGATCGCACCCTTCTACTCATGTGTTTACCTAGCTTCACTGGAAGTAGGAATCCCATCATGAAATTTACAGTTATTAATTTTATGCAGCACAGCATGTCCCTATATCTTAGCTTTGGGATGTGGTAGGGCAAAATTTACCACACCACTGTCTTCGTCAGGACCTCTCTGACACATGGTGTGGGTTTGAAGAAGAGCTGAGGAGGTCACATATTTCACCCAAGAAAACACTAAGGGGTACCCCTTTGTGTTTTTTTAGACTAAATTTTTGACCATCTCAAATTTCTTCCAAACTCACGATGTTGATTAGGCAGGTCCTGACTTACACAAAGGTGTGATTATTTTTAGCCTATCTCATCCCAAAGCTGAGATATGAGGACAAACTTAAGTGGGATTTTCTCTCAATAGGTTTATTTGTGTTGAATATATTGGAATTAAATTTATGAGCTTGTTATACGTCCAATAAAGCAAAATGCAGATGCAATGTAGGATTTATTGGACTGACTAGGCTTTTCTAATCGCACCCTTCTACTCATGTGTTTACCTAGCTTCACTGGAAGTAGGAATCCCATCATGAAATTTACAGTTATTAATTTTATGCAGCACAGCATGTCACTATATCTTAGCTTTGGGATGTGGTAGGGCAAAAATTACCACACCACTGTCTTCGTCAGGACCTCTCTGACACATGGTGTGGGTTTGAAGAAGAGCTGAGGAGGTCACATATTTCACCCAAGAAAACACTAAGGGGTACCCCTTTGTGTTTTTTTAGACTAAATTTTTGACCATCTCAGATTTCTTCCAAACTCACGATGTTGATTAGGCAGGTCCTGACTTACACAAAGGTGTGATTATTTTTAGCCTATCTCATCCCAAAGCTGAGATATGAGGACAAACTTAACTGGGATTTTCTCTCAATAGGTTTATTTGTGTTGAATATATTGGAATTAAATTTATGAGCTTGTTATACGTCCAATAAAGCAAAATGCAGATGCAATGTAGGATTTATTGGACTGACTAGGCTTTTCTAATCGCACCCTTCTACTCATGTGTTTACCTAGCTTCACTGGAAGTAGGAATCCCATCATGAAATTTACAGTTATTAATTTTATGCAGCACAGCATGTCCCTATATCTTAGCTTTGGGATGTGGTAGGGCAAAATTTACCACACCACTGTCTTCGTCAGGACCTCTCTGACACATGGTGTGGGTTTGAAGAAGAGCTGAGGAGGTCACATATTTCACCCAAGAAAACACTAAGGGGTACCCCTTTGTGTTTTTTTAGACTAAATTTTTGACCGTCTCAGATTTCTTCCAAACTCACGATGTTGATTAGGCAGGTCCTGACTTACACAAAGTTGTGATTATTTTTAGCCTATCTCATCCCAAAGCTGAGATATGAGGACAAACTTAACTGGGATTTTCTCTCAATAGGTTTATTGGTGTTGAATATATTGGAATTAAATTTATGAGCTTTTTATACGTCCAATAAAGCAAAATACAGATGCAATGTAGGATATATTGGACTGACTAGGCTTTTCTGATCGCACCCTTCTACTCATGTGTTTACCTAGCTTCACTGGAAGTAGGAATCCCATCATGAAATTTACAGTTTTACATTTTATGCAGCACAGCATGTCCCTATATCTTAGCTTTGGGATGTGGTAGGGCAAAAATTACCACACCACTGTCTTCGTCAGGACCTCTCTGACACACGATGTGGGTTGAAGAAGATCTGAGGAGGTCACATATTTCACCCAAAAAAACACTAAGGGGTACCCCTTTGTGTTTTTTTAGACTAAATTTTTGACCGTCTCAAATTTCTTCCAAACTCACGATGTTGATTAGGCAGGTCCTGACTTACACAAAGGTGTGATTATTTTTAGCCTATCTTATCCCAAAGCTGAGATATGAGGACAAACTTAACTGGGATTTTCTCTCAATAGGTTTATTTGTGTTGAATATATTGGAATTAAATTTATGAGCTTGTTATATGTACAATAAAGCAAAATGCAGATGCAATGTAGGATATATTGGACTGACTAGGCTTTTCTAATCGCACCGTTCTACTCATGTGTTTACCTAGCTTCACTGGAAGTAGGAATCCCATCATGAAATTTACAGTTATACATTTTATGCAGCATAACATGTCCCTATATCTCAGCTCTGGGATGTGGTAGGGCAACAATTACCACACCACTGTCTTCGTCAGGACCTCTCTGACACATGATGTGGGTTGAAGAAGATCTGAGGAGGTCACATATTTCACCCAAAAAAACACTAAGGGGTACCCCTTTGTGTTTTTTTAGACTAAATTTTTGACCGTCTCAAATTTCTTCCAAACTCACGATGTTGATTAGGCAGGTCCTGACTTACAAAAAGGTGTGATTATTTTTAGCCTATCTTATCCCAAAGCTGAGATATGATGACAAACTTAACTGGGATTTTCTCTCAATAGGTTTATTTGTGTTGAATATATTGGAATTAAATTTATGAGCTTGTTATATGTCCAATAAAGCAAAATGCAGATGCAATGTAGGATATATTGGACTGACTAGGCTTTTCTAATCGCACCGTTCTACTCATGTGTTTACCTAGCTTCACTGGAAGTAGGAATCCCATCATGAAATTTACAGTTATACATTTTATGCAGCACAACATGTCCCTATATCTCAGCTCTGGGATGTGGTAGGGCAACAATTACCACACCACTGTCTTCGTCAGGACCTCCCTGACACATGGTGTGGGTATGAACAAGATCTGAAGAGGTCACATATTTCACCCAAAAAAACACTAAGGGGTACCCCTTTGTGTTTTTTTAGACAAAATTTTTGACCGTCTCAGATTTCTTCCAAACTCACGATGTTGATTAGGCAGGTCCTGACTTACACAAAGGTGTGATTATTTTCAGCCTATCTCATCCCAAAGCTGAGATATGAGGTCTAACGTAAGTGGGATTTTCTCTCAATAGGTTTATTTGTGTTGAATATAATGGAATTAAATTTATGAGCTTGTTATACATCCAATAAAGAAAAATACAGATGCAATGTAGGATATATTGGACTGACTAGGCTTTTCTGATCGCACCCTTCTACTCATGTGTTTACCTAGCTTCACTGGAAGTAGGAATCCCATCATGAAATTTACAGTTATTAATTTTATGCAGCACAGCATGTCCCTATATCTTAGCTTTGGGATGTGGTAGGGCAAAATTTACCACACCACTGTCTTCGTCAGGACCTCTCTGACACATGGTGTGGGTTTGAAGAAGAGCTGAGGAGGTCACATATTTCACCCAAGAAAACACTAAGGGGTACCCCTTTGTGTTTTTTTAGACTAAATTTTTGACCATCTCAGATTTCTTCCAAACTCACGATGTTGATTAGGCAGGTCCTGACTTACACAAAGGTGTGATTATTTTTAGCCTATCTCATCCCAAAGCTGAGATATGAGGACAAACTTAACTGGGATTTTCTCTCAATAGGTTTATTTGTGTTGAATATATTGGAATTAAATTCATGAGCTTGTTATACGTCCAATAAAGCAAAATGCAGATGCAATGTAGGATTTATTGGACTGACTAGGCTTTTCTAATCGCACCCTTCTACTCATGTGTTTACCTAGCTTCACTGGAAGTAGGAATCCCATCATGAAATTTACAGTTATTAATTTTATGCAGCACAGCATGTCACTATATCTTAGCTTTGGGATGTGGTAGGGCAAAAATTACCACACCACTGTCTTCGTCAGGACCTCTCTGACACATGGTGTGGGTTTGAAGAAGAGCTGAGGAGGTCACATATTTCACCCAAGAAAACACTAAGGGGTACCCATTTGTGTTTTTTTAGACTAAATTTTTGACCATCTCAGATTTCTTCCAAACTCACGATGTTGATTAGGCAGGTCCTGACTTACACAAAGGTGTGATTATTTTTAGCCTATCTCATCCCAAAGCTGAGATATGAGGACAAACTTAACTGGGATTTTCTCTCAATAGGTTTATTTGTGTTGAATATATTGGAATTAAATTTATGAGCTTGTTATACGTCCAATAAAGCAAAATGCAGATGCAATGTAGGATTTATTGGACTGACTAGGCTTTTCTAATCGCACCCTTCTACTCATGTGTTTACCTAGCTTCACTGGAAGTAGGAATCCCATCATGAAATTTACAGTTATACATTTTATGCAGCACAGCATGTCCCTATATCTTAGCTTTGGGATGTGGTAGGGCAAAAATTACCACACCACTGTCTTCGTCAGGACCTCTCTGACACACGATGTGGGTTGAAGAAGATCTGAGGAGGTCACATATTTCACCCAAAAAAACACTAAGGGGTACCCCTTTGTGTTTTTTTAGACTAAATTTTTGACCGTCTCAAATTTCTTCCAAACTCACGATGTTGATTAGGCAGGTCCTGACTTACACAAAGGTGTGATTATTTTTAGCCTATCTTATCCCAAAGCTGAGATATGAGGACAAACTTAACTGGGATTTTCTCTCAATAGGTTTATTTGTGTTGAATATATTGGAATTAAATTTATGAGCTTGTTATATGTCCAATAAAGCAAAATGCAGATGCAATGTAGGATATATTGGACTGACTAGGCTTTTCTAATCGCACCGTTCTACTCATGTGTTTACCTAGCTTCACTGGAAGTAGGAATCCCATCATGAAATTTACAGTTATACATTTTATGCAGCACAACATGTCCCTATATCTCAGCTCTGGGATGTGGTAGGGCAAAAATTACCACACCACTGTCTTCGTCAGGACCTCCCTGACACATATTGTGGGTATGAACAAGATCTGAAGAGGTCACATATTTCACCCAAAAAAACACTAAGGGGTACCCCTTTGTGTTTTTTTAGACAAAATTTTTGACCGTCTCAGATTTCTTCCAAACTCACGATGTTGATTAGGCAGGTCCTGACTTACACAAAGGTGTGATTATTTTCAGCCTATCTCATCCCAAAGCTGAGATATGAGGTCTAACGTAAGTGGGATTTTCTCTCAATAGGTTTATTTGTGTTGAATATAATGGAATTAAATTTATGAGCTTGTTATACGTCCAATAAAGCAAAATGCAGATGCAATGTAGGATTTATTGGACTGACTAGGCTTTTCTAATCGCACCCTTCTACTCATGTGTTTACCTAGCTTCACTGGAAGTAGGAATCCCATCATGAAATTTACAGTTATTAATTTTATGCAGCACAGCATGTCACTATATCTTAGCTTTGGGATGTGGTAGGGCAAAAATTACCACACCACTGTCTTCGTCAGGACCTCTCTGACACATGGTGTGGGTTTGAAGAAGAGCTGAGGAGGTCACATATTTCACCCAAGAAAACACTAAGGGGTACCCATTTGTGTTTTTTTAGACTAAATTTTTGACCATCTCAGATTTCTTCCAAACTCACGATGTTGATTAGGCAGGTCCTGACTTACACAAAGGTGTGATTATTTTTAGCCTATCTCATCCCAAAGCTGAGATATGAGGACAAACTTAACTGGGATTTTCTCTCAATAGGTTTATTTGTGTTGAATATATTGGAATTAAATTTATGAGCTTGTTATACGTCCAATAAAGCAAAATGCAGATGCAATGTAGGATTTATTGGACTGACTAGGCTTTTCTAATCGCACCCTTCTACTCATGTGTTTACCTAGCTTCACTGGAAGTAGGAATCCCATCATGAAATTTACAGTTATACATTTTATGCAGCACAGCATGTCCCTATATCTTAGCTTTGGGATGTGGTAGGGCAAAAATTACCACACCACTGTCTTCGTCAGGACCTCTCTGACACACGATGTGGGTTGAAGAAGATCTGAGGAGGTCACATATTTCACCCAAAAAAACACTAAGGGGTACCCCTTTGTGTTTTTTTAGACTAAATTTTTGACCGTCTCAAATTTCTTCCAAACTCACGATGTTGATTAGGCAGGTCCTGACTTACACAAAGGTGTGATTATTTTTAGCCTATCTTATCCCAAAGCTGAGATATGAGGACAAACTTAACTGGGATTTTCTCTCAATAGGTTTATTTGTGTTGAATATATTGGAATTAAATTTATGAGCTTGTTATATGTCCAATAAAGCAAAATGCAGATGCAATGTAGGATATATTGGACTGACTAGGCTTTTCTAATCGCACCGTTCTACTCATGTGTTTACCTAGCTTCACTGGAAGTAGGAATCCCATCATGAAATTTACAGTTATACATTTTATGCAGCACAACATGTCCCTATATCTCAGCTCTGGGATGTGGTAGGGCAACAATTACCACACCACTGTCTTCGTCAGGACCTCCCTGACACATGGTGTGGGTATGAACAAGATCTGAAGAGGTCACATATTTCACCCAAAAAAACACTAAGGGGTACCCCTTTGTGTTTTTTTAGACAAAATTTTTGACCGTCTCAGATTTCTTCCAAACTCACGATGTTGATTAGGCAGGTCCTGACTTACACAAAGGTGTGATTATTTTCAGCCTATCTCATCCCAAAGCTGAGATATGAGGTCTAACGTAAGTGGGATTTTCTCTCAATAGGTTTATTTGTGTTGAATATAATGGAATTAAATTTATGAGCTTGTTATACGTCCAATAAAGCAAAATGCAGATGCAATGTAGGATTTATTGGACTGACTAGGCTTTTCTAATCGCACCCTTCTACTCATGTGTTTACCTAGCTTCACTGGAAGTAGGAATCCCATCATGAAATTTACAGTTATTAATTTTATGCAGCACAGCATGTCACTATATCTTAGCTTTGGGATGTGGTAGGGCAAAAATTACCACACCACTGTCTTCGTCAGGACCTCTCTGACACATGGTGTGGGTTTGAAGAAGAGCTGAGGAGGTCACATATTTCACCCAAGAAAACACTAAGGGGTACCCCTTTGTGTTTTTTTAGACTAAATTTTTGACCATCTCAGATTTCTTCCAAACTCACGATGTTGATTAGGCAGGTCCTGACTTACACAAAGGTGTGATTATTTTTAGCCTATTTCATCCCAAAGCTGAGATATGAGGACAAACTTAACTGGGATTTTCTCTCAATAGGTTTATTTGTGTTGAATATATTGGAATTAAATTTATGAGCTTGTTATACGTCCAATAAAGCAAAATGCAGATGCAATGTAGGATTTATTGGACTGACTAGGCTTTTCTAATCGCACCCTTCTACTCATGTGTTTACCTAGCTTCACTGGAAGTAGGAATCCCATCATGAAATTTACAGTTATTAATTTTATGCAGCACAGCATGTCCCTATATCTTAGCTTTGGGATGTGGTAGGGCAAAATTTACCACACCACTGTCTTCGTCAGGACCTCTCTGACACATGGTGTGGGTTTGAAGAAGAGCTGAGGAGGTCACATATTTCACCCAAGAAAACACTAAGGGGTACCCCTTTGTGTTTTTTTAGACTAAATTTTTGACCGTCTCAGATTTCTTCCAAACTCACGATGTTGATTAGGTAGGTCCTGACTTACACAAAGGTGTGATTATTTTTAGCCTATTTCATCCCAAAGCTGAGATATGAGGACAAACTTAACTGGGATTTTCTCTCAATAGGTTTATTTGTGTTGAATATATTGGAATTAAATTTATGAGCTTGTTATACGTCCAATAAAGCAAAATGCAGATGCAATGTAGGATTTATTGGACTGACTAGGCTTTTCTAATCGCACCCTTCTACTCATGTGTTTACCTAGCTTCACTGGAAGTAGGAATCCCATCATGAAATTTACAGTTATTAATTTTATGCAGCACAGCATGTCCCTATATCTTAGCTTTGGGATGTGGTAGGGCAAAATTTACCACACCACTGTCTTCGTCAGGACCTCTCTGACACATGGTGTGGGTTTGAAGAAGAGCTGAGGAGGTCACATATTTCACCCAAGAAAACACTAAGGGGTACCCCTTTGTTTTTTTTTAGACTAAATTTTTGACCGTCTCAGATTTCTTCCAAACTCACGATGTTGATTAGGCAGGTCCTGACTTACACAAAGGTGTGATTATTTTTAGCCTATCTCATCCCAAAGCTGAGATATGAGGACAAACTTAACTGGGATTTTCTCTCAATAGGTTTATTTGTGTTGAATATATTGGAATTAAATTTATGAGCTTGTTATATGTCCAATAAAGCAAAATGCAGATGCAATGTAGGATATATTGGACTGACTAGGCTTTTCTAATCGCACCGTTCTACTCATGTGTTTACCTAGCTTCACTGGAAGTAGGAATCCCATCATGAAATTTACAGTTATACATTTTATGCAGCACAACATGTCCCTATATCTCAGCTCTGGGATGTGGTAGGGCAACAATTACCACACCACTGTCTTCGTCAGGACCTCCCTGACACATGGTGTGGGTATGAACAAGATCTGAAGAGGTCACATATTTCACCCAAAAAAACACTAAGGGGTACCCCTTTGTGTTTTTTTAGACTAAATTTTTGACCGTCTCAAATTTCTTCCAAACTCACGATGTTGATTAGGCAGGTCCTGACTTACACAAAGGTGTGATTATTTTTAGCCTATCTCATCCCAAAGCTGAGATATGAGGACAAACTTAACTGGGATTTTCTCTCAATAGGTTTATTTGTGTTGAATATATTGGAATTAAATTTATGAGCTTGTTATACGTCCAATAAAGCAAAATGCAGATGCAATGTAGGATTTATTGGACTGACTAGGCTTTTCTAATCGCACCCTTCTACTCATGTGTTTACCTAGCTTCACTGGAAGTAGGAATCCCATCATGAAATTTACAGTTATTAATTTTATGCAGCACAGCATGTCACTATATCTTAGCTTTGGGATGTGGTAGGGCAAAATTTACCACACCACTGTCTTCGTCAGGACCTCTCTGACACATGGTGTGGGTTTGAAGAAGAGCTGAGGAGGTCACATATTTCACCCAAGAAAACACTAAGGGGTACCCCTTTGTGTTTTTTTAGACTAAATTTTTGACCGTCTCAGATTTCTTCCAAACTCACGATGTTGATTAGGTAGGTCCTGACTTACACAAAGGTGTGATTATTTTTAGCCTATTTCATCCCAAAGCTGAGATATGAGGACAAACTTAACTGGGATTTTCTCTCAATAGGTTTATTTGTGTTGAATATATTGGAATTAAATTTATGAGCTTGTTATACGTCCAATAAAGCAAAATGCAGATGCAATGTAGGATTTATTGGACTGACTAGGCTTTTCTAATCGCACCCTTCTACTCATGTGTTTACCTAGCTTCACTGGAAGTAGGAATCCCATCATGAAATTTACAGTTATTAATTTTATGCAGCACAGCATGTCCCTATATCTTAGCTTTGGGATGTGGTAGGGCAAAATTTACCACACCACTGTCTTCGTCAGGACCTCTCTGACACATGGTGTGGGTTTGAAGAAGAGCTGAGGAGGTCACATATTTCACCCAAGAAAACACTAAGGGGTACCCCTTTGTGTTTTTTTAGACTAAATTTTTGACCGTCTCAGATTTCTTCCAAACTCACGATGTTGATTAGGCAGGTCCTGACTTACACAAAGGTGTGATTATTTTTAGCCTATCTCATCCCAAAGCTGAGATATGAGGACAAACTTAACTGGGATTTTCTCTCAATAGGTTTATTTGTGTTGAATATATTGGAATTAAATTTATGAGCTTGTTATATGTCCAATAAAGCAAAATGCAGATGCAATGTAGGATATATTGGACTGACTAGGCTTTTCTAATCGCACCGTTCTACTCATGTGTTTACCTAGCTTCACTGGAAGTAGGAATCCCATCATGAAATTTACAGTTATACATTTTATGCAGCACAACATGTCCCTATATCTCAGCTCTGGGATGTGGTAGGGCAACAATTACCACACCACTGTCTTCGTCAGGACCTCCCTGACACATGGTGTGGGTATGAACAAGATCTGAAGAGGTCACATATTTCACCCAAAAAAACACTAAGGGGTACCCCTTTGTGTTTTTTTAGACTAAATTTTTGACCGTCTCAAATTTCTTCCAAACTCACGATGTTGATTAGGCAGGTCCTGACTTACACAAAGGTGTGATTATTTTTAGCCTATCTCATCCCAAAGCTGAGATATGAGGACAAACTTAACTGGGATTTTCTCTCAATAGGTTTATTTGTGTTGAATATATTGGAATTAAATTTATGAGCTTGTTATACGTCCAATAAAGCAAAATGCAGATGCAATGTAGGATTTATTGGACTGACTAGGCTTTTCTAATCGCACCCTTCTACTCATGTGTTTACCTAGCTTCACTGGAAGTAGGAATCCCATCATGAAATTTACAGTTATTAATTTTATGCAGCACAGCATGTCACTATATCTTAGCTTTGGGATGTGGTAGGGCAAAATTTACCACACCACTGTCTTCGTCAGGACCTCTCTGACACATGGTGTGGGTTTGAAGAAGAGCTGAGGAGGTCACATATTTCACCCAAGAAAACACTAAGGGGTACCCCTTTGTGTTTTTTTAGACTAAATTTTTGACCATCTCAGATTTCTTCCAAACTCACGATGTTGATTAGGCAGGTCCTGACTTACACAAAGGTGTGATTATTTTTAGCCTATCTCATCCCAAATCTGAGATATGAGGACAAACTTAACTGGGATTTTCTCTCAATAGGTTAATTTGTGTTGAATATATTGAAATTAAATTTATGAGCTTGTTATACATCCAATAAAGCAAAATGCAGATGCAATGTAGGTATTATTGGACTGACTAGGCTTTTCTAATCGCACCCTTCTACTCATGTGTTTACCTAGCTTCACTGGAAGTAGGAATCCCATCATGAAATTTACAGTTATACATTTTATGCAGCACAACATGTCCCTATATCTCAGCTCTGGGATGTGGTAGGGCAACAATTACCACACCACTGTCTTCGTCAGGACCTCTCTGACACACAGTGTGGGTTTGAAGAAGATCTGAAGAGGTCACATATTTCACCCAAAAAAACACTAAGGGGTACCCCTTTGTGTTTTTTTAGACTAAATTTTTGACCATCTCAGATTTCTTCCAAACTCACGATGTTGATTAGGCAGGTCCTGACTTACACAAAGGTGTGATTATTTTCAGCCTATCTCATCCCAAAGCTGAGATATGAGGTCTAACGTAAGTGGGATTTTCTCTCAATAGGTTTATTTGTGTTGAATATATTGGAATTAAATTTATGAGCTTGTTATACATCCAATAAAGCAAAATGCAGATGCAATGTAGGATTTATTGGACTGACTAGGCTTTTCTAATCGCACCCTTCTACTCATGTGTTTACCTAGCTTCACTGGAAGTAGGAATCCCATCATGAAATTTACAGTTATTAATTTTATGCAGCACAGCATGTCACTATATCTTAGCTTTGGGATGTGGTAGGGCAAAATTTACCACACCACTGTCTTCGTCAGGACCTCTCTGACACATGGTGTGGGTTTGAAGAAGAGCTGAGGAGGTCACATATTTCACCCAAGAAAACACTAAGGGGTACCCCTTTGTGTTTTTTTAGACTAAATTTTTGACCGTCTCAGATTTCTTCCAAACTCACGATGTTGATTAGGTAGGTCCTGACTTACACAAAGGTGTGATTATTTTTAGCCTATTTCATCCCAAAGCTGAGATATGAGGACAAACTTAACTGGGATTTTCTCTCAATAGGTTTATTTGTGTTGAATATATTGGAATTAAATTTATGAGCTTGTTATACGTCCAATAAAGCAAAATGCAGATGCAATGTAGGATTTATTGGACTGACTAGGCTTTTCTAATCGCACCCTTCTACTCATGTGTTTACCTAGCTTCACTGGAAGTAGGAATCCCATCATGAAATTTACAGTTATTAATTTTATGCAGCACAGCATGTCCCTATATCTTAGCTTTGGGATGTGGTAGGGCAAAATTTACCACACCACTGTCTTCGTCAGGACCTCTCTGACACATGGTGTGGGTTTGAAGAAGAGCTGAGGAGGTCACATATTTCACCCAAGAAAACACTAAGGGGTACCCCTTTGTGTTTTTTTAGACTAAATTTTTGACCGTCTCAGATTTCTTCCAAACTCACGATGTTGATTAGGCAGGTCCTGACTTACACAAAGGTGTGATTATTTTTAGCCTATCTCATCCCAAAGCTGAGATATGAGGACAAACTTAACTGGGATTTTCTCTCAATAGGTTTATTTGTGTTGAATATATTGGAATTAAATTTATGAGCTTGTTATATGTCCAATAAAGCAAAATGCAGATGCAATGTAGGATATATTGGACTGACTAGGCTTTTCTAATCGCACCGTTCTACTCATGTGTTTACCTAGCTTCACTGGAAGTAGGAATCCCATCATGAAATTTACAGTTATACATTTTATGCAGCACAACATGTCCCTATATCTCAGCTCTGGGATGTGGTAGGGCAACAATTACCACACCACTGTCTTCGTCAGGACCTCCCTGACACATGGTGTGGGTATGAACAAGATCTGAAGAGGTCACATATTTCACCCAAAAAAACACTAAGGGGTACCCCTTTGTGTTTTTTTAGACTAAATTTTTGACCGTCTCAAATTTCTTCCAAACTCACGATGTTGATTAGGCAGGTCCTGACTTACACAAAGGTGTGATTATTTTTAGCCTATCTCATCCCAAAGCTGAGATATGAGGACAAACTTAACTGGGATTTTCTCTCAATAGGTTTATTTGTGTTGAATATATTGGAATTAAATTTATGAGCTTGTTATACGTCCAATAAAGCAAAATGCAGATGCAATGTAGGATTTATTGGACTGACTAGGCTTTTCTAATCGCACCCTTCTACTCATGTGTTTACCTAGCTTCACTGGAAGTAGGAATCCCATCATGAAATTTACAGTTATTAATTTTATGCAGCACAGCATGTCACTATATCTTAGCTTTGGGATGTGGTAGGGCAAAATTTACCACACCACTGTCTTCGTCAGGACCTCTCTGACACATGGTGTGGGTTTGAAGAAGAGCTGAGGAGGTCACATATTTCACCCAAGAAAACACTAAGGGGTACCCCTTTGTGTTTTTTTAGACTAAATTTTTGACCATCTCAGATTTCTTCCAAACTCACGATGTTGATTAGGCAGGTCCTGACTTACACAAAGGTGTGATTATTTTTAGCCTATCTCATCCCAAATCTGAGATATGAGGACAAACTTAACTGGGATTTTCTCTCAATAGGTTAATTTGTGTTGAATATATTGAAATTAAATTTATGAGCTTGTTATACATCCAATAAAGCAAAATGCAGATGCAATGTAGGTATTATTGGACTGACTAGGCTTTTCTAATCGCACCCTTCTACTCATGTGTTTACCTAGCTTCACTGGAAGTAGGAATCCCATCATGAAATTTACAGTTATACATTTTATGCAGCACAACATGTCCCTATATCTCAGCTCTGGGATGTGGTAGGGCAACAATTACCACACCACTGTCTTCGTCAGGACCTCTCTGACACACAGTGTGGGTTTGAAGAAGATCTGAAGAGGTCACATATTTCACCCAAAAAAACACTAAGGGGTACCCCTTTGTGTTTTTTTAGACTAAATTTTTGACCATCTCAGATTTCTTCCAAACTCACGATGTTGATTAGGCAGGTCCTGACTTACACAAAGGTGTGATTATTTTCAGCCTATCTCATCCCAAAGCTGAGATATGAGGTCTAACGTAAGTGGGATTTTCTCTCAATAGGTTTATTTGTGTTGAATATATTGGAATTAAATTTATGAGCTTGTTATACATCCAATAAAGCAAAATACAGATGCAATATAGGATATATTGGACTGACTAGGCTTTTCTGATCGCACCCTTCTACTCATGTGTTTACCTAGCTTCACTGGAAGTAGGAATCAAATCATGAAATTTACAGTTATACATTTTATGCAGCACAACATGTCCCTATATCTCAGCTCTGGGATGTGGTAGGGCAACAATTACCACACCACTGTCTTCGTCAGGACCTCCCTGACACATGGTGTGGGTATGAACAAGATCTGAAGAGGTCACATATTTCACCCAAAAAAACACTAAGGGGTACCCCTTTGTGTTTTTTTAGACTAAATTTTTGACCATCTCAGATTTCTTCCAAACTCACGATGTTGATTAGGCAGGTCCTGACTTACACAAAGGTGTGATTATTTTTAGCCTATCTCATCCCAAAGCTGAGATATGAGGACAAACTTAACTGGGATTTTCTCTCAATAGGTTTATTGGTGTTGAATATATTGGAATTAAATTTATGAGCTTTTTATACGTCCAATAAAGCAAAATACAGATGCAATGTAGGATATATTGGACTGACTAGGCTTTTCTGATCGCACCCTTCTACTCATGTGTTTACCTAGCTTCACTGGAAGTAGGAATCCCATCATGAAATTTACAGTTATACATTTTATGCAGCACAGCATGTCCCTATATCTTAGCTTTGGGATGTGGTAGGGCAAAAATTACCACACCACTGTCTTCGTCAGGACCTCTCTGACACACGATATGGGTTGAAGAAGATCTGAGGAGGTCACATATTTCACCCAAAAAAACACTAAGGGGTACCCCTTTGTGTTTTTTAGACTAAATTTTTGACCGTCTCAGATTTCTTCCAAACTCACGATGTTGATTAGGCAGGTCCTGACTTACACAAAGGTGTGATTATTTTCAGCCTATCTCATTCCAAAGCTGAGATATGAGGTCTAACGTAAGTGGGATTTTCTCTCAATAGGTTTATTTGTGTTGAATATATTGGAATTAAATTTATGAGCTTGTTATACATCCAATAAAGCAAAATACAGATGCAATGTAGGATATATTGGACTGACTAGGCTTTTCTGATCGCACCCTTCTACTCATGTGTTTACCTAGCTTCACTGGAAGTAGGAATCCCATCATGAAATGTACAGTTATTAATTTTATGCAGCACAGCATGTCCCTATATCTTAGCTTTGGGATGTGGTAGGGCAAAATTTACTGTAACCCGGGGCGTCATGCGATTTACCTTCTGCGCACTCAGTCCACCTCTGATGGTACCTTTCTTTCCTCTGCGTTGTGTATTTTTTTGATTTAGGGAAAAAAGGGAGACTGGACGCCAACAATGTTCGTTCTGTTCGCAGCTCAGCAGCGGTTTATTTAGTAACCCAACAGAATCCAGTTGATTCTCAGCACAGCATCGCAGCACTCGGTCACCTTCACACAGCATAGCAAGAATGAGACTCTGCTACCTGAGCAGCCAATTACTACCCGCTGGGGCAAAGCGCCACCTAGCGGCTTGGAGCGGAACTACTGCCTACATCCACCCCTACTAAGGGTGATGGCGTCCCTGCCATCTAAATAGCACGGACCCCAAGAACTAGCAATTAATCTGAGTCTCTGAATTATTTAAAAAAACAAAACAACAAAAATAAATGTTTGTGTGCCTGTGTGTGTCATGCATGTGATGTAGTAACTCTGCCATTCCCCATTCTTGCTAGCTGCCATATTTTTCTTCCTCTCTTTATCTTGTCCTCCATGGTCTCTACTTCAGGGACATGCAGCTGATATGACAGTCTATTTGGAGCTTGTCTCTTTCTCGAAGGATTGCGGCGTGGGGCATCTCTAGTATTGTTGCACTCTTTGGCTGCTTGTGAGGTCTGAGCACCTTGGTTTGTGGTTAACTCTGACTCTCTTGTAGTGGAGTAATCACTCTGACTTTGTTCCAGGCCCGAGCAATCCTGGGCATTTAAGCCAAGTCCCATGCCATCTATTGAGCCAGTGACGTCACTACTCTGTTCTTCACGTCCACAGGCCACCCTATGGTTGTCCACATCGCTGCCACTTGCTTCTATGTCTTCACTGTCGCTCAAATCTTGCTCCTCCTCCTCCTCATTTTCTGGAGCCTGCTCATTCTCCAAGGGAAAGAACATGCATTGGGTCATGAGATTCTGATGAACCACTCTTTCTACAGAACCATCTTCAGACTGAACCACATACACAGGTATCCCTGGCTGTTTCTTTATGACCAAGTAGGGCTTCCGCTCCCACCTATCACCCAGCTTCTGTCTGGTTTCGGTGTGACAGACCTTGATCAATACTCGGTCACCTGGTGTAAATTGTCTGACCTTTGCCTTTACGTCATAGTGCTTCTTTTGGGTTTCCTTGGAGTGTCTAGAGGAGAGGTTGGCCTGCTCATAAGCATATTTGAGACTGTCATGAAGGGTCTTGGCATACTCTGAGTGTTCACAAAAATCAGTAGTTGGAGCCAAACCAAACACAAGGTCAATGGGCAGCCGTGGGTGTCGGCCAAACATCAGGTAGTAAGGTGTGTACCCTGTGGAGTCATGGCGTGTACAATTATAAGCATGGGTTAGTGCATCAATGTACTCATGCCAGTGTGCCTTGGACTGAGGTGGCAGTGTACCCAACAGGTTCATTAGGGTACGGTTGAACCTCTCTGTTGTCCCGTTGCCCTGGGGGTGGTACGGGGAGGTGCGAGTCTTTAGGGTACCCGTCAGCCTGCACAACTCTTTGACCACTGTACTCTCGAAATTTCGCCCTTGGTCCGCATGGAGCTTTGCTGGGAACCCAAACTTGCAGAAAAAGTTCCTCCACAACACCCTTGCCACCGTTTCTGCCTTTTGGTCCTTGGTAGGGTAAGACTGAGCCCAGCGAGAGAAATGGTCTGTTACAACCAGGATATTTTCAAAGCTTCCTTTGGATTTCTCTACCGTCAAGAAATCAATACAGATGAGTTCCAGAGGTGCATTGGTGTGGATGCAGACAAGTGGGGCTCGGAGACCGGCAGTCGGAGTCTTTCTTAGACAGCACCTTTCACATTGGTCACACCATGTTTTGACATCGTTGAACATCCGGGGCCAGTAAAATCTTTCTCTGACCAGAGCAAATGTGCGTTCCACACCAAAGTGTCCTGAATCATCATGAAGTGATGACTTCACATAGCCACGGAACTTCTCTGGCAGCACTAAGCTGGCAGAAGGGTCCTCTTTGCTTATCCTTCACCTGCCGAAACAGGATATCACCCTTCACCACCAGTCTCTTCCACTCTTTTCTAAGAAGCCTCTCATGCTCACCACTCTGGTTTCTCACAGAACGTGTGGGAGCAGTGTACTGTGATTTATAGTACAGGATAGGCCCAATCACAGGGTCAGTTCTCTGGGCGGCTCTTATCTCTTGTTTGGACATACTTGGCAGGGCATCACTACCAACACTAAGGAACTGATCTGTAGCACTCATTGTCTCTTTTGCACTGGACTCCCCTGACATATCTTCAGCTCTTTCAGCATTATCATCTCCCTCCTGTGTCGGTCTCTGGGGTGATGTGGCGACTAACTGTGGGCATGTGTGCAAGGCCTCTGCAACCTCACTGGCTGGCATTCGTGATAGGCCATCGGCATTGGCATTACACCGTCCTTGTCTATACTGGATGTCAAAGTCAAACGTCGAAAGCTGTGCCACCCAGCGCTGGCCTGTTGCATCTAGCTTAGCTGTGGTCATCACATACTTCAGTGGGTTGTTATCCGTAAGGACTGAGAACTTGTGCCCATACAGATGGTCGTAGAACTTTTCTGCTGCTGCCCATTTTAAGGCTAAAAACTCCAGTTTGTGCGCAGGGTACCGTGTTTCAGCAGGACTTAAGCCGCGGCTGGCATATGCAATCACTCGTTCCTGGCCATTCTGAACTTGAGCCAACACTGCTCCCAAGCCTGCTAAAGATGCATCGGTCTGCAGCACAAAGGGTAAACTATAATCTGCATATCCAAGCACTGGAGCTGTAGTGAGTTTAATCTTTAAGGTCTGAAAGGCACTCTCACACTCCTCTGACCAGACAAATGGCAGCACAGTTGATGGCAGCACCTTCCTGCCTCTTTTTTTCTTTCTTGGGTCACCTGAGGTCAGTCGATACAGTGGTGCTGCTATTGACGCATAGCCTTCAATGAATCTACGGTAATAACCCGCAAAGCCCAAGAACTGCAGGATCTCTTGTCGGTTTTCTGGCCTTTTCCATTCCGCCACTTTACTGATCTTGTCTGGGTCAGTTTTAATGCCTTCACTGGACACAACGTGGCCCAAATAGCGCACTTCTTGTCTTAGCAGGTGGCACTTTTGTGGCTTCAACTTCAGTCCGTACTTCCTCAGTCTGTTAAAGACAATCTGCAGTCTCTCTATATGGTCTTCGAAGGTTCTGGAGAAAACGACTATGTCATCCAGGTAAATAAGCAAACTTTCAAAGTTGAGGTCACCAAAGCAGCAGGTCATTAACCTTTGGAATGTTGATGGGCTGTTCTGTAATCCGAACGGCATCCGATTCGCCTCGAAAAGACCCATTGGTGTGCTGAATGCCGTCTTGTGTTTATCAGCCTCTTCGACCTCCACCTGCCAGTATCCCGAAGTTAAATCTAGTGTGGAGAAGAACTTAGCTTGCCCCAAGGCCTCCAGAGCTTCCTCCACTCTAGGAAGAGGGAACGCATCACGGGTGCTGCAGGAATTCAGTTTCCTATAGTCCATGCATATTCTCAGGGAGCCATCTTTTTTGGTAACGACCACAATAGGTGATGCATACGGGCTCTTACTTGGACGTATCACCCCCGCTTCTTCCATTTCTGTGATTGCCTTCCTCACTGCCTGGTACTGGGATGGTGGTATCTTCCTATAGGGTAGCCGGAAAGGCCTGGGGTCGACCAGTGGAATCTCATGCTTAACCACCGTAGTGTGCCCATAGTCCAAATGATGTTTGGAGAATACATCACTGTTCTGCTTGATTACCTCCATCATCTTCAGATACTGATTCTCTGTCTCAAAACAAGCATTGCTGAGGTCTAATAAGGACACAATATCTTGTTCAGGGTCACCGTGGGGCTTGTCTTGGGCTAGACTTGCTTGAAGTGTGTGGGTTTGTGGGTTGAGGCTACGGGGTGGAAGCTTAATTTTCTCTGCACCCACCTCCTCCCCCCTTTCATAAATTTGCTTTACTAGGAAGACTTCAGCAATGGAGGTTTGTGGCCTTATCTTCATAGGTCGCCCAGACATATTCATTATCCGAACAGGAACACAGCTTCTTTTCACATTTGCTAGGACCCGAGCGACAGCTAGACCTTCAGGGAGTTTCTGGGAAGCTAAGCCCTCAACAAGGGCAGTGTACTCTCGCCATCTAGGGCCTCCAAAGACTCTTCCAATCACACTAACCTCCTGCCCAGCCGGAATGACCTTTGCTCTCTGTCCAATATATTTCACAGGCCCCACTTTACCAGTTTCATCTTCTAACTCAGCTCCTTCCATTTTCACAAGGGCAGAGTACCATTCAGGGTGAGACTGCTTTACGATGGACAGGTACTGTATACCAAATACAGACTTCAGGTGTTCTTGTGAAGCACGTATCACATTTGTGCCTATCAGCAATGGAACAGAGGCCCGATAGTTGCAGACTGGGACAACGAATGCTGGTATTCTGTGATAGGACTTCTCCAGAAATGAAAGATTGATGTACAGAATGCCCAGATGCGGCACCTGTTGGCCCCCAGCGCCCTCTATGGGAATATCCGTATGCTGGAGTGGCTGAGAGTGCAGCTCAGGGTGTCGCCGCCAGAACTCATCCGTAATTGTGGTCACTTGGGATCCAGAATCAATAAGGGCTCTGCACGTCATTCCATTTACTGTAACATTGCCTTCATTTGTTGGCCCAATCAGTGGAGTATAATATGAATGTTTATTGTCTTTGGGGGACTCTTGAAGCATGCCCGCAGTTGCCCCTATGACCACGGGCTCTAGGCATTTAAATGCTGTCCAACTTGACTTTCTTCTTGAGGCTGGTCATCACTGGTCAGAAGAGCTCTACATACTCTAGCCATGTGCCCTGCTTTGCCACAACGGAAACACACTAAAGTGGCTTTGTCAATTTTCTGTTGTGGCACTGCTCGAATTGGGTGGGGTGTTGCAGCAATTCTTGCCTCTAATGCTGACATTCTGGCTACTTGTTCTTCCTGTGTCAGGGCCAATTTTTTTACCAAAGCTGTTAATTCAGCCAGTTCAGAGTCACGTTTTCTCACAAACTCTGGTTTAGGTGTCTGCATGTTTCCTGTGGACGTCAATTGGACTTGGTTGATTGGTCTTTTTGCTCTGGGCTGTGTAAGGAATTTTTTGGATTCTTTGGCTAGATGACGAAGTTCTGATTGGAGTTCACGAAAACTCATAAGCCTTGGTTTCATGGGGGCAATACGCATGTACACCTCTTCATCATGTAAACCTCTCAGGAATTGTCGAGTTAACTTTCCATCTCTGTCTGCAAAGGGGTTACCACCATTTTGTGTTTCTTCCACAGTGCGAAGAATGGACTCTAACGCTATGGCATATGAACATGCAGTCTCACCTGGCTTTTGGGCTCTTTCATAGAAGTCAGCAAGTGGGTCAAGAGATGACTGCATATCACCATATTCTGCTCTCAGTTCATCAAATGCTCTGCTTGGGGTCTGCTCATTGATGGGCATGTTCAGAACCAGTTTTCTGGCCTCTCCACTCAAATGTCGCACCACTGTAGCAAAGCCAAGGGCAGGTGTGAGGCCTCCAGCATTCAATAGGTACTGCATGTCCCTTATCCAGTCATCCACCAATAGCTTGCACTCTGAACTTCCACTGAACACCTGGACATTTCTGATTTGGTGTGTTTGGGTGAATCCACATGCTTGGATGGTCCTATCAGGGCTTTGGACACCTAAACCAGGAGCTGCAGAAACAACTGAGGTAGGTAAGTGATTAGCAGGGAAACTGAATAGGGGTTGAGACTGGTTATGGTACTGTGATGTTGTTAGGTAGGCTTGCTGCTGAGGGGGTGTGCCATAGGCCTGCTGCTGTGGAGCTATGGCATAGGCCTGGTGCTCACTTGCGGCTGGTACTTGAGAGGAATGGGGTTTGGCTGGGATGGGTTGAGAGGAATAGGTCTGTTTGGTAGCCGATTGGACTGGGTACTCAGTTGGGGTAAACCCATTTTGATGGCTGTAATGGGCAGCTTGGGTTTGTGGACTGTAGTGAAGCTGAATCAGTGGTGCTGCGGGATGTACAGGAGTGTTCAGTAAGCTTTGATTGACTAGGTTGGACACTGGGTTTGGGCTGGTGTGTGGCAATGAGTTCAGCTGGCTAGGCTGGTTAACTATGGGTGAACCCTCTAAAGACTGGGGTGCATCATCCTCCATAATGCACACTGCTGTGTCATGCTTGGGGTTCCCTAAGTGTGGCTGGACACTTCCATGTCTGACAGAGAGCCATGGGGTTTCAGACATAAGCCGCTGTCTCACTAAGGTTGACCTGTGAGGGGTGTCACCACTAGCCATTTTTTACTTGAGATTATGACACGGGAAGTAGAGTTAAATGTGTGCAGCAATGTGCTAATGTGTGCCAAGAGTGTCTTGAGTTTACAAAAATAATAAAATAAAATAAATTCTCGATATAAAACAATGAAGCTGTGTCTGTGTTTCACAAACAAAAAAACAAAACAAAACAGAATACCACACAAAAATGTAGACTATTCACCTAAAAGTATAGTATAGAAGTGCTAAAAAAAATTATAAATTTCTATCAAATAACTTTCAAACTTATTAGTTACAGATTACTCAGCTAAACCACCAACACTGTTGTAACACACATCTGAATATAAGTGTAGCATTTGCCAACCTATTTACACTCAAAACATGAAAGTTTATCAGCATATCACATGTCATCAACTGAGTTGTTTTTTTTTTTTTTTTCCAACAATTAACAGAAATATTAGTCCAATGGATATAGAAACCAGATCTGTGGCTGTTAACTGCGATCCGGGTCAGGGCACCAAAGATGTAACCCGGGGCGTCATGCGATTTACCTTCTGCGCACTCAGTCCACCTCTGATGGTACCTTTCTTTCCTCTGCGTTGTGTATTTTTTTGATTTAGGGAAAAAAGGGAGACTGGACGCCAACAATGTTCGTTCTGTTCGCAGCTCAGCAGCGGTTTATTTAGTAACCCAACAGAATCCAGTTGATTCTCAGCACAGCATCGCAGCACTCGGTCACCTTCACACAGCATAGCAAGAATGAGACTCTGCTACCTGAGCAGCCAATTACTACCCGCTGGGGCAAAGCGCCACCTAGCGGCTTGGAGCGGAACTACTGCCTACATTACCACACCACTGTCTTCGTCAGGACCTCTCTGACACATGGTGTGGGTTTGAAGAAGAGCTGAGGAGGTCACATATTTCACCCAAAAAACACTAAGGGGTACCCCTTTGTGTTTTTTCAGACTAAATTTTTGACCGTCTCAGATTTCTTCCAAACTCACGATGTTGATTAGGCAGGTCCTGACTTACACAAAGGTGTGATTATTTTCAGCCTATCTCATCCCAAAGCTGAGATATGAGGTCTAACGTAAGTGGGATTTTCTCTCAATAGGTTTATTGGTGTTGAATATATTGGAATTAAATTTATGAGCTTGTTATACATCCAATAAAGAAAAATACAGATGCAATGTAGGATATATTGGACTGACTAGGCTTTTCTGATCGCACCCTTCTACTCATGTGTTTACCTAGCTTCACTGGAAGTAGGAATCCCATCATGAAATTTACAGTTATTAATTTTATGCAGCACAGCATGTCCCTATATCTTAGCTTTGGGATGTGGTAGGGCAAAATTTACCACACCACTGTCTTCGTCAGGACCTCTCTGACACATGGTGTGGGTTTGAAGAAGAGCTGAGGAGGTCACATATTTCACCCAAGAAAACACTAAGGGGTACCCCTTTGTGTTTTTTTAGACTAAATTTTTGACCATCTCAGATTTCTTCCAAACTCACGATGTTGATTAGGCAGGTCCTGACTTACACAAAGTGTGATTATTTTTAGCCTATCTCATCCCAAAGCTGAGATATGAGGACAAACTTAACTGGGATTTTCTCTCAATAGGTTTATTGGTGTTGAATATATTGGAATTAAATTGATGAGCTTTTTATACGTCCAATAAAGCAAAATACAGATGCAATGTAGGATATATTGGACTGACTAGGCTTTTCTGATCACACCCTTCTACTCATGTGTTTACCTAGCTTCACTGGAAGTAGGAATCCCATCATGAAATTTACAGTTATACATTTTATGCAGCACAACATGTCCCTATATCTTAGCTTTGGGATGTGGTAGGGCAACAATTACCACACCACTGTCTTCGTCAGGACCTCTCTGACACACGGTGTGGGTTTGAAGAAGAGCTGAGGAGGTCACATATTTCACGCAAAAAAACACTAAGGGGTACCCCTTTGTGTTTTTTTAGACTAAATTTTTGACCATCTCAGATTTCTTCCAAACTCACGATGTTGATTAGGCAGGTCCTGACTTACACAAAGGTGTGATTATTTTCAGCCTATCTCATTCCAAAGCTGAGATATGAGGTCTAACGTAAGTGGGATTTTCTCTCAATAGGTTTATTTGTGTTGAATATATTGGAATTAAATTTATGAGCTTGTTATACATCCAATAAAGCAAAATACAGATGCAATGTAGGATATATTGGACTGACTAGGCTTTTCTGATCGCACCCTTCTACTCATGTGTTTACCTAGCTTCACTGGAAGTAGGAATCCCATCATGAAATTTACAGTTATACATTTTATGCAGCACAACATGTCCCTATATCTCAGCTCTGGGATGTGGTAGGGCAACAATTACCACACCACTGTCTTCGTCAGGACCTCCCTGACACATGGTGTGGGTTTGAAGAAGATCTGAAGAGGTCACATATTTCACCCAAAAAAACACTAAGGGGTACCCCTTTGTGTTTTTTTAGACTAAATTTTTGACCATCTCAGATTTCTTCCAAACTCACGATGTTGATTAGGCAGGTCCTGACTTACACAAAGGTGTGATTATTTTCAGCCTATCTCATCCCAAAGCTGAGATATGAGGTCTAACGTAAGTGGGATTTTCTCTCAATAGGTTTATTTGTGTTGAATATATTGGAATTAAATTTATGAGCTTGTTATACATCCAATAAAGCAAAATACAGATGCAATGTAGGATATATTGGACTGACTAGGCTTTTCTGATCGCACCCTTCTACTCATGTGTTTACCTAGCTTCACTGGAAGTAGGAATCCCATCATGAAATTTACAGTTATACATTTTATGCAGCACAGCATGTCCCTATATCTTAGCTTTGGGATGTGGTAGGGCAAAAATTACCACACCACTGTCTTCGTCAGGACCTCTCTGACACACGATGTGGGTTGAAGAAGATCTGAGGAGGTCACATATTTCACCCAAAAAAACACTAAGGGGTACCCCTTTGTGTTTTTTCAGACTAAATTTTTGACCGTCTCAGATTTCTTCCAAACTCACGATGTTGATTAGGCAGGTCCTGACTTACACAAAGGTGTGATTATTTTTAGCCTATCGTATCCCAAAGCTGAGATATGAGGACAAACTTAACTGGGATTTTCTCTCAATAGGTTTATTTGTGTTGAATATATTGGAATTAAATTTATGAGCTTGTTATACGTCCAATAAAGCAAAATGCAGATGCAATGTAGGATATATTGGACTGACTAGGCTTTTCTGATCGCACCGTTCTACTCATGTGTTTACCTAGCTTCACTGGAAGTAGGAATCCCATCATGAAATTTACAGTTATTAATTTCATGCAGCACAGCATGTCACTATATCTTAGATTTGGGATGTGGTAGGGCAAAAATTACCACACCACTGTCTTCGTCAGGACCTCTCTGACACACGGTGTGGGTTTGAAGAAGAGCTGAGGAGGTCACATATTTCACGCAAAAAAACACTAAGGGGTACCCCTTTGTGTTTTTTTAGACTAAATTTTTGACCATCTCAGATTTCTTCCAAACTCACGATGTTGATTAGGCAGGTCCTGACTTACACAAAGGTGTGATTATTTTCAGCCTATCTCATTCCAAAGCTGAGATATGAGGTCTAACGTAAGTGGGATTTTCTCTCAATAGGTTTATTTGTGTTGAATATATTGGAATTAAATTTATGAGCTTGTTATACATCCAATAAAGCAAAATACAGATGCAATGTAGGATATATTGGACTGACTAGGCTTTTCTGATCGCACCCTTCTACTCATGTGTTTACCTAGCTTCACTGGAAGTAGGAATCCCATCATGAAATTTACAGTTATACATTTTATGCAGCACAACATGTCCCTATATCTCAGCTCTGGGATGTGGTAGGGCAACAATTACCACACCACTGTCTTCGTCAGGACCTCCCTGACACATGGTGTGGGTATGAACAAGATCTGAAGAGGTCACATATTTCACCCAAAAAAACACTAAGGGGTACCCCTTTGTGTTTTTTTAGACTAAATTTTTGACCGTCTCAGATTTCTTCCAAACTCACGATGTTGATTAGGCAGGTCCTGACTTACACAAAGGTGTGATTATTTTCAGCCTATCTCATCCCAAAGCTGAGATATGAGGTCTAACGTAAGTGGGATTTTCTCTCAATAGGTTTATTTGTGTTGAATATATTGGAATTAAATTTATGAGCTTGTTATACATCCAATAAAGAAAAATACAGATGCAATGTAGGATATATTGGACTGACTAGGCTTTTCTGATCGCACCCTTCTACTCATGTGTTTACCTAGCTTCACTGGAAGTAGGAATCCCATCATGAAATTTACAGTTATTAATTTTATGCAGCACAGCATGTCCCTATATCTTAGCTTTGGGATGTGGTAGGGCAAAAATTACCACACCACTGTCTTCGTCAGGACCTCTCTGACACACGGTGTGGGTTGAAGAAGATCTGAGGAGGTCACATATTTCACCCAAAAAAACACTAAGGGGTACCCCTTTGTGTTTTTTCAGACTAAATTTTTGACCGTCTCAGATTTCTTCCAAACTCACGATGTTGATTAGGCAGGTCCTGACTTACACAAAGGTGTGATTATCTTTAGCCTATCGTATCCCAAAGCTGAGATATGAGGACAAACTTAACTGGGATTTTCTCTCAATAGGTTTATTTGTGTTGAATATATTGGAATTAAATTTATGAGCTTGTTATACGTCCAATAAAGCAAAATACAGATGCAATGTAGGATATATTGGACTGACTAGGCTTTTCTGATCACACCCTTCTACTCATGTGTTTACCTAGCTTCACTGCAAGTAGGAATCCCATCATGAAATTTACAGTTATACATTTTATGCAGCACAACATGTCCCTATATCTTAGCTTTGGGATGTGGTAGGGCAACAATTACCACACCACTGTCTTCGTCAGGACCTCTCTGACACACGGTGTGGGTTTGAAGAAGAGCTGAGGAGGTCACATATTTCACGCAAAAAAACACTAAGGGGTACCCCTTTGTGTTTTTTTAGACTAAATTTTTGACCATCTCAGATTTCTTCCAAACTCACGATGTTGATTAGGCAGGTCCTGACTTACACAAAGGTGTGATTATTTTCAGCCTATCTCATTCCAAAGCTGAGATATGAGGTCTAACGTAAGTGGGATTTTCTCTCAATAGGTTTATTTGTATTGAATATATTGGAATTAAATTTATGAGCTTGTTATACATCCAATAAAGCAAAATACAGATGCAATGTAGGATATATTGGACTGACTAGGCTTTTCTGATCGCACCCTTCTACTCATGTGTTTACCTAGCTTCACTGGAAGTAGGAATCCCATCATGAAATTTACAGTTATACATTTTATGCAGCACAACATGTCCCTATATCTCAGCTCTGGGATGTGGTAGGGCAACAATTACCACACCACTGTCTTCGTCAGGACCTCCCTGACACATGGTGTGGGTTTGAAGAAGATCTGAAGAGGTCACATATTTCACCCAAAAAAACACTAAGGGGTACCCCTTTGTGTTTTTTCAGACTAAATTTTTGACCGTCTCAGATTTCTTCCAAACTCACGATGTTGATTAGGCAGGTCCTGACTTACACAAAGGTGTGATTATCTTTAGCCTATCGTATCCCAAAGCTGAGATATGAGGACAAACTTAACTGGGATTTTCTCTCAATAGGTTTATTTGTGTTGAATATATTGGAATTAAATTTATGAGCTTGTTATACGTCCAATAAAGCAAAATGCAGATGCAATGTAGGATATATTGGACTGACTAGGCTTTTCTAATCGCACCGTTCTACTCATGTGTTTACCTAGCTTCACTGGAAGTAGGAATCCCATCATGAAATTTACAGTTATTAATTTCATGCAGCACAGCATGTCACTATATCTTAGCTTTGGGATGTGGTAGGGCAACAATTACCACACCACTGTCTTCGTCAGGACCTCTCTGACACATGGTGTGGGTTTGAAGAAGAGCTGAGGAGGTCACATATTTCACGCAAAAAAAACACTAAGGGGTACCCCTTTGTGTTTTTTTAGACTAAATTTTTGACCGTCTCAGATTTCTTCCAAACTCACGATGTTGATTAGGCAGGTCCTGACTTACACAAAGGTGTGATTATTTTCAGCCTATCTCATTCCAAAGCTGAGATATGAGGTCTAACGTAAGTGGGATTTTCTCTCAATAGGTTTATTTGTGTTGAATATATTGGAATTAAATTTATGAGCTTGTTATACATCCAATAAAGCAAAATACAGATGCAATGTAGGATATATTGGACTGACTAGGCTTTTCTGATCGCACCCTTCTACTCATGTGTTTACCTAGCTTCACTGGAAGTAGGAATCCCATCATGAAATTTACAGTTATACATTTTATGCAGCACAGCATGTCCCTATATCTTAGCTTTGGGATGTGGTAGGGCAAAAATTACCACACCACTGTCTTCGTCAGGACCTCTCTGACACACGATGTGGGTTGAAGAAGATCTGAGGAGGTCACATATTTCACCCAAAAAACACTAAGGGTTAACCCTTTGTGTTTTTTCAGACTAAATTTTTGACCGTCTCAGATTTCTTCCAAACTCACGATGTTGATTAGGCAGGTCCTGACTTACACAAAGGTGTGATTATTTTTAGCCTATCGTATCCCAAAGCTGAGATATGAGGACAAACTTAACTGGGATTTTCTCTCAATAGGTTTATTTGTGTTGAATATATTGGAATTAAATTTATGAGCTTGTTATACGTCCAATAAAGCAAAATGCAGATGCAATGTAGGATATATTGGACTGACTAGGCTTTTCTAATCGCACCGTTCTACTCATGTGTTTACCTAGCTTCACTGGAAGTAGAAATCCCATCATGAAATTTACAGTTATTAATTTCATGCAGCACAGCATGTCACTATATCTTAGCTTTGGGGTGTGGTAGGGCAAAAATTACCACACCACTGTCTTCGTCAGGACCTCTCTGACACACGGTGTGGGTTTGAAGAAGAGCTGAGGAGGTCACATATTTCACGCAAAAAAACACTAAGGGGTACCCCTTTGTGTTTTTTTAGACTAAATTTTTGACCGTCTCAGATTTCTTCCAAACTCACGATGTTGATTAGGCAGGTCCTGACTTACACAAAGGTGTGATTATTTTCAGCCTATCTCATTCCAAAGCTGAGATATGAGGTCTAACGTAAGTGGGATTTTCTCTCAATAGGTTTATTTGTGTTGAATATATTGGAATTAAATTTATGAGCTTGTTATACATCCAATAAAGCAAAATACAGATGCAATGTAGGATATATTGGACTGACTAGGCTTTTCTGATCGCACCCTTCTACTCATGTGTTTACCTAGCTTCACTGGAAGTAGGAATCCCATCATGAAATTTACAGTTATACATTTTATGCAGCACAACATGTCCCTATATCTTAGCTTTGGGATGTGGTAGGGCAAAAATTACCACACCACTGTCTTCGTCAGGACCTCTCTGACACACGATGTGGGTTGAAGAAGATCTGAGGAGGTCACATATTTCACCCAAAAAAACACTAAGGGTTAACCCTTTGTGTTTTTTCAGACTAAATTTTTGACCGTCTCAGATTTCTTCCAAACTCACGATGTTGATTAGGCAGGTCCTGACTTACACAAAGGTGTGATTATTTTTAGCCTATCGTATCCCAAAGCTGAGATATGAGGACAAACTTAACTGGGATTTTCTCTCAATAGGTTTATTTGTGTTGAATATATTGGAATTAAATTAATGAGCTTGTTATACGTCCAATAAAGCAAAATGCAGATGCAATGTAGGATATATTGGACTGACTAGGCTTTTCTAATCGCACCGTTCTACTCATGTGTTTACCTAGCTTCACTGGAAGTAGAAATCCCATCATGAAATTTACAGTTATTAATTTCATGCAGCACAGCATGTCACTATATCTTAGCTTTGGGATGTGGTAGGGCAAAAATTACCACACCACTGTCTTCGTCAGGACCTCTCTGACACACGGTGTGGGTTTGAAGAAGAGCTGAGGAGGTCACATATTTCACGCAAAAAAACACTAAGGGGTACCCCTTTGTGTTTTTTTAGACTAAATTTTTGACCGTCTCAGATTTCTTCCAAACTCACGATGTTGATTAGGCAGGTCCTGACTTACACAAAGGTGTGATTATTTTCAGCCTATCTCATTCCAAAGCTGAGATATGAGGTCTAACGTAAGTGGGATTTTCTCTCAATAGGTTTATTTGTGTTGAATATATTGGAATTAAATTTATGAGCTTGTTATACATCCAATAAAGCAAAATACAGATGCAATGTAGGATATATTGGACTGACTAGGCTTTTCTGATCGCACCCTTCTACTCATGTGTTTACCTAGCTTCACTGGAAGTAGGAATCCCATCATGAAATTTACAGTTATACATTTTATGCAGCACAGCATGTCCCTATATCTTAGCTTTGGGATGTGGTAGGGCAAAAATTACCACACCACTGTCTTCGTCAGGACCTCTCTGACACACGATGTGGGTTAAAGAAGATCTGAGGAGGTCACATATTTCACCCAAAAAAACACTAAGGGTTAAACCTTTGTGTTTTTTCAGACTAAATTTTTGACCGTCTCAGATTTCTTCCAAACTCACGATGTTGATTAGGCAGGTCCTGACTTACACAAAGGTGTGATTATTTTTAGCCTATCGTATCCCAAAGCTGAGATATGAGGACAAACTTAACTGGGATTTTCTCTCAATAGGTTTATTTGTGTTGAATATATTGGAATTAAATTTATGAGCTTGTTATACGTCCAATAAAGCAAAATGCAGATGCAATGTAGGATATATTGGACTGACTAGGCTTTTCTAATCGCACCGTTCTACTCATGTGTTTACCTAGCTTCACTGGAAGTAGAAATCCCATCATGAAATTTACAGTTATTAATTTCATGCAGCACAGCATGTCACTATATCTTAGCTTTGGGATGTGGTAGGGCAAAAATTACCACACCACTGTCTTCGTCAGGACCTCTCTGACACACGGTGTGGGTTTGAAGAAGAGCTGAGGAGGTCACATATTTCACGCAAAAAAACACTAAGGGGTACCCCTTTGTGTTTTTTTAGACTAAATTTTTGACCGTCTCAGATTTCTTCCAAACTCACGATGTTGATTAGGCAGGTCCTGACTTACACAAAGGTGTGATTATTTTCAGCCTATCTCATTCCAAAGCTGAGATATGAGGTCTAACGTAAGTGGGATTTTCTCTCAATAGGTTTATTTGTGTTGAATATATTGGAATTAAATTTATGAGCTTGTTATACATCCAATAAAGCAAAATACAGATGCAATGTAGGATATATTGGACTGACTAGGCTTTTCTGATCGCACCCTTCTACTCATGTGTTTACCTAGCTTCACTGGAAGTAGGAATCCCATCATGAAATTTACAGTTATTAATTTTATGCAGCACAGCATGTCCCTATATCTTAGCTTTGGGATGTGGTAGGGCAAAAATTACCACACCACTGTCTTCGTCAGGACCTCTCTGACACACGGTGTGGGTTGAAGAAGATCTGAGGAGGTCACATATTTCACCCAAAAAAACACTAAGGGGTACCCCTTTGTGTTTTTTCAGACTAAATTTTTGACCGTCTCAGATTTCTTCCAAACTCACGATGTTGATTAGGCAGGTCCTGACTTACACAAAGGTGTGATTATTTTTAGCCTATCGTATCCCAAAGCTGAGATATGAGGACAAACTTAACTGGGATTTTCTCTCAATAGGTTTATTTGTGTTGAATATATTGGAATTAAATTTATGAGCTTGTTATACGTCCAATAAAGCAAAATGCAGATGCAATGTAGGATATATTGGACTGACTAGGCTTTTCTAATCGCACCGTTCTACTCATGTGTTTACCTAGCTTCACTGGAAGTAGGAATCCCATCATGAAATTTACAGTTATTAATTTCATGCAGCACAGCATGTCACTATATCTTAGCTTTGGGATGTGGTAGGGCAAAAATTACCACACCACTGTCTTCGTCAGGACCTCTCTGACACACGGTGTGGGTTTGAAGAAGAGCTGAGGAGGTCACATATTTCACGCAAAAAAAACACTAAGGGGTACCCCTTTGTGTTTTTTTAGACTAAATTTTTGACCGTCTCAGATTTCTTCCAAACTCACGATGTTGATTAGGCAGGTCCTGACTTACACAAAGGTGTGATTATTTTCAGCCTATCTCATTCCAAAGCTGAGATATGAGGTCTAACGTAAGTGGGATTTTCTCTCAATAGGTTTATTTGTGTTGAATATATTGGAATTAAATTTATGAGCTTGTTATACATCCAATAAAGCAAAATACAGATGCAATGTAGGATATATTGGACTGACTAGGCTTTTCTGATCGCACCCTTCTACTCATGTGTTTACCTAGCTTCACTGGAAGTAGGAATCCCATCATGAAATTTACAGTTATACATTTTATGCAGCACAGCATGTCCCTATATCTTAGCTTTGGGATGTGGTAGGGCAAAAATTACCACACCACTGTCTTCGTCAGGACCTCTCTGACACACGATGTGGGTTGAAGAAGATCTGAGGAGGTCACATATTTCACCCAAAAAAACACTAAGGGTTAACCCTTTGTGTTTTTTCAGACTAAATTTTTGACCGTCTCAGATTTCTTCCAAACTCACGATGTTGATTAGGCAGGTCCTGACTTACACAAAGGTGTGATTTTTTTCAGCCTATCTCATTCCAAAGCTGAGATATGAGGTCTAACGTAAGTGGGATTTTCTCTCAATAGGTTTATTTGTGTTGAATATATTGGAATTAAATTTATGAGCTTGTTATACATCCAATAAAGCAAAATACAGATGCAATGTAGGATATATTGGACTGACTAGGCTTTTCTGATCGCACCCTTCTACTCATGTGTTTACCTAGCTTCACTGGAAGTAGGAATCCCATCATGAAATTTACAGTTATACATTTTATGCAGCACAACATGTCCCTATATCTCAGCTCTGGGATGTGGTAGGGCAACAATTACCACACCACTGTCTTCGTCAGGACCTCCCTGACACATGGTGTGGGTATGAACAAGATCTGAAGAGGTCACATATTTCACCCAAAAAAACACTAAGGGGTACCCCTTTGTGTTTTTTTAGACAAAATTTTTGACCGTCTCAGATTTCTTCCAAACTCACGATGTTGATTAGGCAGGTCCTGACTTACACAAAGGTGTGATTATTTTTAGCCTATCGTATCCCAAAGCTGAGATATGAGGACAAACTTAACTGGGATTTTCTCTCAATAGGTTTATTTGTGTTGAATATATTGGATTTAAATTTATGAGCTTGTTATACGTCCAATAAAGCAAAATGCAGATGCAATGTAGGATATATTGGACTGACTAGGCTTTTCTAATCGCACCGTTCTACTCATGTGTTTACCTAGCTTCACTGGAAGTAGGAATCCCATCATGAAATTTACAGTTATTAATTTCATGCAGCACAGCATGTCACTATATCTTAGCTTTGGGATGTGGTAGGGCAAAAATTACCACACCACTGTCTTCGTCAGGACCTCTCTGACACACGGTGTGGGTTTGAAGAAGAGCTGAGGAGGTCACATATTTCACGCAAAAAAAACACTAAGGGGTACCCCTTTGTGTTTTTTTAGACTAAATTTTTGACCGTCTCAGATTTCTTCCAAACTCACGATGTTGATTAGGCAGGTCCTGACTTACACAAAGGTGTGATTATTTTCAGCCTATCTCATTCCAAAGCTGAGATATGAGGTCTAACGTAAGTGGGATTTTCTCTCAATAGGTTTATTTGTGTTGAATATATTGGAATTAAATTTATGAGCTTGTTATACATCCAATAAAGCAAAATACAGATGCAATGTAGGATATATTGGACTGACTAGGCTTTTCTGATCGCACCCTTCTACTCATGTGTTTACCTAGCTTCACTGGAAGTAGGAATCCCATCATGAAATTTACAGTTATACATTTTATGCAGCACAGCATGTCCCTATATCTTAGCTTTGGGATGTGGTAGGGCAAAAATTACCACACCACTGTCTTCGTCAGGACCTCTCTGACACACGATGTGGGTTGAAGAAGATCTGAGGAGGTCACATATTTCACCCAAAAAAACACTAAGGGTTAACCCTTTGTGTTTTTTCAGACTAAATTTTTGACCGTCTCAGATTTCTTCCAAACTCACGATGTTGATTAGGCAGGTCCTGACTTACACAAAGGTGTGATTTTTTTCAGCCTATCTCATTCCAAAGCTGAGATATGAGGTCTAACGTAAGTGGGATTTTCTCTCAATAGGTTTATTTGTGTTGAATATATTGGAATTAAATTTATGAGCTTGTTATACATCCAATAAAGCAAAATACAGATGCAATGTAGGATATATTGGACTGACTAGGCTTTTCTGATCGCACCCTTCTACTCATGTGTTTACCTAGCTTCACTGGAAGTAGGAATCCCATCATGAAATTTACAGTTATACATTTTATGCAGCACAACATGTCCCTATATCTCAGCTCTGGGATGTGGTAGGGCAACAATTACCACACCACTGTCTTCGTCAGGACCTCCCTGACACATGGTGTGGGTATGAACAAGATCTGAAGAGGTCACATATTTCACCCAAAAAAACACTAAGGGGTACCCCTTTGTGTTTTTTTAGACAAAATTTTTGACCGTCTCAGATTTCTTCCAAACTCACGATGTTGATTAGGCAGGTCCTGACTTACACAAAGGTGTGATTATTTTTAGCCTATCGTATCCCAAAGCTGAGATATGAGGACAAACTTAACTGGGATTTTCTCTCAATAGGTTTATTTGTGTTGAATATATTGGATTTAAATTTATGAGCTTGTTATACGTCCAATAAAGCAAAATGCAGATGCAATGTAGGATATATTGGACTGACTAGGCTTTTCTAATCGCACCGTTCTACTCATGTGTTTACCTAGCTTCACTGGAAGTAGAAATCCCATCATGAAATTTACAGTTATTAATTTCATGCAGCACAGCATGTCACTATATCTTAGCTTTGGGATGTGGTAGGGCAAAAATTACCACACCACTGTCTTCGTCAGGACCTCTCTGACACACGGTGTGGGTTTGAAGAAGAGCTGAGGAGGTCACATATTTCACGCAAAAAAACACTAAGGGGTACCCCTTTGTGTTTTTTTAGACTAAATTTTTGACCGTCTCAGATTTCTTCCAAACTCACGATGTTGATTAGGCAGGTCCTGACTTACACAAAGGTGTGATTATTTTCAGCCTATCTCATTCCAAAGCTGAGATATGAGGTCTAACGTAAGTGGGATTTTCTCTCAATAGGTTTATTTGTGTTGAATATATTGGAATTAAATTTATGAGCTTGTTATACATCCAATAAAGCAAAATACAGATGCAATGTAGGATATATTGGACTGACTAGGCTTTTCTGATCGCACCCTTCTACTCATGTGTTTACCTAGCTTCACTGGAAGTAGGAATCCCATCATGAAATTTACAGTTATACATTTTATGCAGCACAACATGTCCCTATATCTTAGCTTTGGGATGTGGTAGGGCAAAAATTACCACACCACTGTCTTCGTCAGGACCTCTCTGACACACGATGTGGGTTGAAGAAGATCTGAGGAGGTCACATATTTCACCCAAAAAAACACTAAGGGTTAAACCTTTGTGTTTTTTCAGACTAAATTTTTGACCATCTCAGATTTCTTCCAAACTCACGATGTTGATTAGGCAGGTCCTGACTTACACAAAGGTGTGATTATTTTTAGCCTATCGTATCCCAAAGCTGAGATATGAGGACAAACTTAACTGGGATGTTCTCTCAATAGGTTTATTTGTGTTGAATATATTGGAATTAAATTTATGAGCTTGTTATACGTCCAATAAAGCAAAATGCAGATGCAATGTAGGATATATTGGACTGACTAGGCTTTTCTGATCGCACCGTTCTACTCATGTGTTTACCTAGCTTCACTGGAAGTAGGAATCCCATCATGAAATTTACAGTTATTAATTTCATGCAGCACAGCATGTCACTATATCTTAGCTTTGGGATGTGGTAGGGCAAAAATTACCACACCACTGTCTTCGTCAGGACCTCTCTGACACACGGTGTGGGTTTGAAGAAGAGCTGAGGAGGTCACATATTTCACGCAAAAAAACACTAAGGGGTACCCCTTTGTGTTTTTTTAGACTAAATTTTTGACCATCTCAGATTTCTTCCAAACTCACGATGTTGATTAGGCAGGTCCTGACTTACACAAAGGTGTGATTATTTTCAGCCTATCTCATTCCAAAGCTGAGATATGAGGTCTAACGTAAGTGGGATTTTCTCTCAATAGGTTTATTTGTGTTGAATATATTGGAATTAAATTTATGAGCTTGTTATACATCCAATAAAGCAAAATACAGATGCAATGTAGGATATATTGGACTGACTAGGCTTTTCTGATCGCACCCTTCTACTCATGTGTTTACCTAGCTTCACTGGAAGTAGGAATCCCATCATGAAATTTACAGTTATACATTTTATGCAGCACAACATGTCCCTATATCTCAGCTCTGGGATGTGGTAGGGCAACAATTACCACACCACTGTCTTCGTCAGGACCTCCCTGACACATGGTGTGGGTATGAACAAGATCTGAAGAGGTCACATATTTCACCCAAAAAAACACTAAGGGGTACCCCTTTGTGTTTTTTTAGACTAAATTTTTGACCGTCTCAGATTTCTTCCAAACTCACGATGTTGATTAGGCAGGTCCTGACTTACACAAAGGTGTGATTATTTTCAGCCTATCTCATCCCAAAGCTGAGATATGAGGTCTAACGTAAGTGGGATTTTCTCTCAATAGGTTTATTTGTGTTGAATATATTGGAATTAAATTTATTAGCTTGTTATACGTCCAAAAAAGCAAAATGCAGATGCAATGTAGGATATATTGGACTGACTAGGCTTTTCTGATCGCACCCTTCTACTCATGTGTTTACCTAGCTTCACTGGAAGTAGGAATCCCATCATGAAATTTACAGTTATACATTTTATGCAGCACAACATGTCCCTATATCTTAGCTTTGGGATGTGGTAGGGCAAAAATTACCACACCACTGTCTTCGTCAGGACCTCTCTGACACACGATGTGGGTTGAAGAAGATCTGAGGAGGTCACATATTTCACCCAAAAAAACACTAAGGGTTAACCCTTTGTGTTTTTTCAGACTAAATTTTTGACCGTCTCAGATTTCTTCCAAACTCACGATGTTGATTAGGCAGGTCCTGACTTACACAAAGGTGTGATTATTTTTAGCCTATCGTATCCCAAAGCTGAGATATGAGGACAAACTTAACTGGGATTTTCTCTCAATAGGTTTATTTGTGTTGAATATATTGGAATTAAATTTATGAGCTTGTTATACGTCCAATAAAGCAAAATGCAGATGCAATGTAGGATATATTGGACTGACTAGGCTTTTCTAATCGCACCGTTCTACTCATGTGTTTACCTAGCTTCACTGGAAGTAGAAATCCCATCATGATATTTACAGTTATTAATTTCATGCAGCACAGCATGTCACTATATCTTAGCTTTGGGATGTGGTAGGGCAAAAATTACCACACCACTGTCTTCGTCAGGACCTCTCTGACACACGGTGTGGGTTTGAAGAAGAGCTGAGGAGGTCACATATTTCACGCAAAAAAACACTAAGGGGTACCCCTTTGTGTTTTTTTAGACTAAATTTTTGACCGTCTCAGATTTCTTCCAAACTCACGATGTTGATTAGGCAGGTCCTGACTTACACAAAGGTGTGATTATTTTCAGCCTATCTCATCCCAAAGCTGAGATATGAGGTCTAACGTAAGTGGGATTTTCTCTCAATAGGTTTATTTGTGTTGAATATATTGGAATTAAATTTATTAGCTTGTTATACGTCCAAAAAAGCAAAATGCAGATGCAATGTAGGATATATTGGACTGACTAGGCTTTTCTGATCGCACCCTTCTACTCATGTGTTTACCTAGCTTCACTGGAAGTAGGAATCCCATCATGAAATTTACAGTTATACATTTTATGCAGCACAACATGTCCCTATATCTTAGCTTTGGGATGTGGTAGGGCAAAAATTACCACACCACTGTCTTCGTCAGGACCTCTCTGACACACGATGTGGGTTGAAGAAGATCTGAGGAGGTCACATATTTCACCCAAAAAAACACTAAGGGTTAACCCTTTGTGTTTTTTCAGACTAAATTTTTGACCGTCTCAGATTTCTTCCAAACTCACGATGTTGATTAGGCAGGTCCTGACTTACACAAAGGTGTGATTATTTTTAGCCTATCGTATCCCAAAGCTGAGATATGAGGACAAACTTAACTGGGATTTTCTCTCAATAGGTTTATTTGTGTTGAATATATTGGAATTAAATTTATGAGCTTGTTATACGTCCAATAAAGCAAAATGCAGATGCAATGTAGGATATATTGGACTGACTAGGCTTTTCTAATCGCACCGTTCTACTCATGTGTTTACCTAGCTTCACTGGAAGTAGAAATCCCATCATGATATTTACAGTTATTAATTTCATGCAGCACAGCATGTCACTATATCTTAGCTTTGGGATGTGGTAGGGCAAAAATTACCACACCACTGTCTTCGTCAGGACCTCTCTGACACACGGTGTGGGTTTGAAGAAGAGCTGAGGAGGTCACATATTTCACGCAAAAAAACACTAAGGGGTACCCCTTTGTGTTTTTTTAGACTAAATTTTTGACCGTCTCAGATTTCTTCCAAACTCACGATGTTGATTAGGCAGGTCCTGACTTACACAAAGGTGTGATTATTTTCAGCCTATCTCATTCCAAAGCTGAGATATGAGGTCTAACGTAAGTGGGATTTTCTCTCAATAGGTTTATTTGTGTTGAATATATTGGAATTAAATTTATGAGCTTGTTATACATCCAATAAAGCAAAATACAGATGCAATGTAGGATATATTGGACTGACTAGGCTTTTCTGATCGCACCCTTCTACTCATGTGTTTACCTAGCTTCACTGGAAGTAGGAATCCCATCATGAAATTTACAGTTATACATTTAATGCAGCACAGCATGTCCCTATATCTTAGCTTTGGGATGTGGTAGGGCAAAAATTACCACACCACTGTCTTCGTCAGGACCTCTCTGACACACGGTGTGGGTTTGAAGAAGAGCTGAGGAGGTCACATATTTCACGCAAAAAAACACTAAGGGGTACCCCTTTGTGTTTTTTTAGACTAAATTTTTGACCGTCTCAGATTTCTTCCAAACTCACGATGTTGATTAGGCAGGTCCTGACTTACACAAAGGTGTGATTATTTTCAGCCTATCTCATTCCAAAGCTGAGATATGAGGTCTAACGTAAGTGGGATTTTCTCTCAATAGGTTTATTTGTGTTGAATATATTGGAATTAAATTTATGAGCTTGTTATACATCCAATAAAGCAAAATACAGATGCAATGTAGGATATATTGGACTGACTAGGCTTTTCTGATCGCACCCTTCTACTCATGTGTTTACCTAGCTTCACTGGAAGTAGGAATCCCATCATGAAATTTACAGTTATACATTTTATGCAGCACAGCATGTCCCTATATCTTAGCTTTGGGATGTGGTAGGGCAAAAATTACCACACCACTGTCTTCGTCAGGACCTCTCTGACACACGATGTGGGTTGAAGAAGATCTGAGGAGGTCACATATTTCACCCAAAAAAACACTAAGGGTTAACCCTTTGTGTTTTTTCAGACTAAATTTTTGACCGTCTCAGATTTCTTCCAAACTCACGATGTTGATTAGGCAGGTCCTGACTTACACAAAGGTGTGATTATTTTCAGCCTATCTCATTCCAAAGCTGAGATATGAGGTCTAACGTAAGTGGGATTTTCTCTCAATAGGTTTATTTGTGTTGAATATATTGGAATTAAATTTATGAGCTTGTTATACATCCAATAAAGCAAAATACAGATGCAATGTAGGATATATTGGACTGACTAGGCTTTTCTGATCGCACCCTTCTACTCATGTGTTTACCTAGCTTCACTGGAAGTAGGAATCCCATCATGAAATTTACAGTTATACATTTTATGCAGCACAACATGTCCCTATATCTCAGCTCTGGGATGTGGTAGGGCAACAATTACCACACCACTGTCTTCGTCAGGACCTCCCTGACACATGGTGTGGGTATGAACAAGATCTGAAGAGGTCACATATTTCACCCAAAAAAACACTAAGGGGTACCCCTTTGTGTTTTTTTAGACTAAATTTTTGACCGTCTCAGATTTCTTCCAAACTCACGATGTTGATTAGGCAGGTCCTGACTTACACAAAGGTGTGATTATTTTCAGCCTATCTCATCCCAAAGCTGAGATATGAGGTCTAACGTAAGTGGGATTTTCTCTCAATAGGTTTATTTGTGTTGAATATATTGGAATTAAATTTATGAGCTTGTTATACATCCAATAAAGAAAAATACAGATGCAATGTAGGATATATTGGACTGACTAGGCTTTTCTGATTGCACCCTTCTACTCATGTGTTTACCTAGCTTCACTGGAAGTAGGAATCCCATCATGAAATTTACAGTTATTAATTTTATGCAGCACAGCATGTCCCTATATCTTAGCTTTGGGATGTGGTAGGGCAAAAATTACCACACCACTGTCTTCGTCAGGACCTCTCTGACACACGGTGTGGGTTGAAGAAGATCTGAGGAGGTCACATATTTCACCCAAAAAAACACTAAGGGGTACCCCTTTGTGTTTTTTCAGACTAAATTTTTGACCGTCTCAGATTTCTTCCAAACTCACGATGTTGATTAGGCAGGTCCTGACTTACACAAAGGTGTGATTATTTTTAGCCTATCGTATCCCAAAGCTGAGATATGAGGACAAACTTAACTGGGATTTTCTCTCAATAGGTTTATTTGTGTTGAATATATTGGAATTAAATTTATGAGCTTGTTATACGTCCAATAAAGCAAAATGCAGATGCAATGTAGGATATATTGGACTGACTAGGCTTTTCTAATCGCACCGTTCTACTCATGTGTTTACCTAGCTTCACTGGAAGTAGGAATCCCATCATGAAATTTACAGTTATTAATTTCATGCAGCACAGCATGTCACTATATCTTAGCTTTGGGATGTGGTAGGGCAAAAATTACCACACCACTGTCTTCGTCAGGACCTCTCTGACA
Organism: Hoplias malabaricus; assembly: GCF_029633855.1. Lineage (NCBI taxonomy): Eukaryota > Metazoa > Chordata > Actinopteri > Characiformes > Erythrinidae > Hoplias > Hoplias malabaricus. The sequence goes on from NW_027101202.1 coordinate 71,456, forward strand.
CACGGTGTGGGTTTGAAGAAGAGCTGAGGAGGTCACATATTTCACGCAAAAAAAACACTAAGGGGTACCCCTTTGTGTTTTTTTAGACTAAATTTTTGACCGTCTCAGATTTCTTCCAAACTCACGATGTTGATTAGGCAGGTCCTGACTTACACAAAGGTGTGATTATTTTCAGCCTATCTCATTCCAAAGCTGAGATATGAGGTCTAACGTAAGTGGGATTTTCTCTCAATAGGTTTATTTGTGTTGAATATATTGGAATTAAATTTATGAGCTTGTTATACATCCAATAAAGCAAAATACAGATGCAATGTAGGATATATTGGACTGACTAGGCTTTTCTGATCGCACCCTTCTACTCATGTGTTTAGCTAGCTTCACTGGAAGTAGGAATCCCATCATGAAATTTACAGTTATACATTTTATGCAGCACAGCATGTCCCTATATCTTAGCTTTGGGATGTGGTAGGGCAAAAATTACCACACCACTGTCTTCGTCAGGACCTCTCTGACACACGATGTGGGTTGAAGAAGATCTGAGGAGGTCACATATTTCACCCAAAAAAACACTAAGGGTTAACCCTTTGTGTTTTTTCAGACTAAATTTTTGACCGTCTCAGATTTCTTCCAAACTCACGATGTTGATTAGGCAGGTCCTGACTTACACAAAGGTGTGATTATTTTTAGCCTATCGTATCCCAAAGCTGAGATATGAGGACAAACTTAACTGGGATTTTCTCTCAATAGGTTTATTTGTGTTGAATATATTGGAATTAAATTTATGAGCTTGTTATACGTCCAATAAAGCAAAATGCAGATGCAATGTAGGATATATTGGACTGACTAGGCTTTTCTAATCGCACCGTTCTACTCATGTGTTTACCTAGCTTCACTGGAAGTAGAAATCCCATCATGAAATTTACAGTTATTAATTTCATGCAGCACAGCATGTCACTATATCTTAGCTTTGGGATGTGGTTGGGCAAAAATTACCACACCACTGTCTTCGTCAGGACCTCTCTGACACACGGTGTGGGTTTGAAGAAGAGCTGAGGAGGTCACATATTTCACGCAAAAAAACACTAAGGGGTACCCCTTTGTGTTTTTTTAGACTAAATTTTTGACCGTCTCAGATTTCTTCCAAACTCACGATGTTGATTAGGCAGGTCCTGACTTACACAAAGGTGTGATTATTTTCAGCCTATCTCATTCCAAAGCTGAGATATGAGGTCTAACGTAAGTGGGATTTTCTCTCAATAGGTTTATTTGTGTTGAATATATTGGAATTAAATTTATGAGCTTGTTATACATCCAATAAAGCAAAATACAGATGCAATGTAGGATATATTGGACTGACTAGGCTTTTCTGATCGCACCCTTCTACTCATGTGTTTACCTAGCTTCACTGGAAGTAGGAATCCCATCATGAAATTTACAGTTATACATTTTATGCAGCACAGCATGTCCCTATATCTTAGCTTTGGGATGTGGTAGGGCAAAAATTACCACACCACTGTCTTCGTCAGGACCTCTCTGACACACGATGTGGGTTGAAGAAGATCTGAGGAGGTCACATATTTCACCCAAAAAAACACTAAGGGTTAACCCTTTGTGTTTTTTCAGACTAAATTTTTGACCGTCTCAGATTTCTTCCAAACTCACGATGTTGATTAGGCAGGTCCTGACTTACACAAAGGTGTGATTATTTTTAGCCTATCGTATCCCAAAGCTGAGATATGAGGACAAACTTAACTGGGATTTTCTCTCAATAGGTTTATTTGTGTTGAATATATTGGAATTAAATTTATGAGCTTGTTATACGTCCAATAAAGCAAAATGCAGATGCAATGTAGGATATATTGGACTGACTAGGCTTTTCTAATCGCACCGTTCTACTCATGTGTTTACCTAGCTTCACTGGAAGTAGAAATCCCATCATGAAATTTACAGTTATTAATTTCATGCAGCACAGCATGTCACTATATCTTAGCTTTGGGATGTGGTTGGGCAAAAATTACCACACCACTGTCTTCGTCAGGACCTCTCTGACACACGGTGTGGGTTTGAAGAAGAGCTGAGGAGGTCACATATTTCACGCAAAAAAACACTAAGGGGTACCCCTTTGTGTTTTTTTAGACTAAATTTTTGACCGTCTCAGATTTCTTCCAAACTCACGATGTTGATTAGGCAGGTCCTGACTTACACAAAGGTGTGATTATTTTCAGCCTATCTCATTCCAAAGCTGAGATATGAGGTCTAACGTAAGTGGGATTTTCTCTCAATAGGTTTATTTGTGTTGAATATATTGGAATTAAATTTATGAGCTTGTTATACATCCAATAAAGCAAAATACAGATGCAATGTAGGATATATTGGACTGACTAGGCTTTTCTGATCGCACCCTTCTACTCATGTGTTTACCTAGCTTCACTGGAAGTAGGAATCCCATCATGAAATTTACAGTTATACATTTTATGCAGCACAGCATGTCCCTATATCTTAGCTTTGGGATGTGGTAGGGCAAAAATTACCACACCACTGTCTTCGTCAGGACCTCTCTGACACACGATGTGGGTTGAAGAAGATCTGAGGAGGTCACATATTTCACCCAAAAAAACACTAAGGGTTAAACCTTTGTGTTTTTTCAGACTAAATTTTTGACCATCTCAGATTTCTTCCAAACTCACGATGTTGATTAGGCAGGTCCTGACTTACACAAAGGTGTGATTATTTTTAGCCTATCGTATCCCAAAGCTGAGATATGAGGACAAACTTAACTGGGATTTTCTCTCAATAGGTTTATTTGTGTTGAATATATTGGAATTAAATTTATGAGCTTGTTATACGTCCAATAAAGCAAAATGCAGATGCAATGTAGGATATATTGGACTGACTAGGCTTTTCTGATCGCACCGTTATACTCATGTGTTTACCTAGCTTCACTGGAAGTAGGAATCCCATCATGAAATTTACAGTTATTAATTTCATGCAGCACAGCATGTCACTATATCTTAGCTTTGGGATGTGGTAGGGCAAAAATTACCACACCACTGTCTTCGTCAGGACCTCTCTGACACACGATGTGGGTTGAAGAAGATCTGAGGAGGTCACATATTTCACCCAAAAAAACACTAAGGGTTAACCCTTTGTGTTTTTTCAGACTAAATTTTTGACCGTCTCAGATTTCTTCCAAACTCACGATGTTGATTAGGCAGGTCCTGACTTACACAAAGGTGTGATTATTTTCAGCCTATCTCATTCCAAAGCTGAGATATGAGGTCTAACGTAAGTGGGATTTTCTCTCAATAGGTTTATTTGTGTTGAATATATTGGAATTAAATTTATGAGCTTGTTATACATCCAATAAAGCAAAATACAGATGCAATGTAGGATATATTGGACTGACTAGGCTTTTCTAATCGCACCGTTCTACTCATGTGTTTACCTAGCTTCACTGGAAGTAGAAATCCCATCATGAAATTTACAGTTATTAATTTCATGCAGCACAGCATGTCACTATATCTTAGCTTTGGGGTGTGGTAGGGCAAAAATTACCACTGGAAGTAGGAATCCCATCATGAAATTTACAGTTATACATTTTATGCAGCACAACATGTCCCTATATCTTAGCTTTGGGATGTGGTAGGGCAAAAATTACCACACCACTGTCTTCGTCAGGACCTCTCTGACACACGATGTGGGTTGAAGAAGATCTGAGGAGGTCTTCACTGGAAGTAGGAATCCCATCATGAAATTTACAGTTATACATTTTATGCAGCACAACATGTCCCTATATCTCAGCTCTGGGATGTGGTAGGGCAACAATTACCACACCACTGTCTTCGTCAGGACCTCCCTGACACATGGTGTGGGTATGAACAAGATCTGAAGAGGTCACATATTTCACCCAAAAAAACACTAAGGGGTACCCCTTTGTGTTTTTTTAGACTAAATTTTTGACCGTCTCAGATTTCTTCCAAACTCACGATGTTGATTAGGCAGGTCCTGACTTACACAAAGGTGTGATTATTTTCAGCCTATCTCATCCCAAAGCTGAGATATGAGGTCTAACGTAAGTGGGATTTTCTCTCAATAGGTTTATTTGTGTTGAATATATTGGAATTAAATTTATGAGCTTGTTATACATCCAATAAAGCAAAATACAGATGCAATGTAGGATATATTGGACTGACTAGGCTTTTCTGATCGCACCCTTCTACTCATGTGTTTACCTAGCTTCACTGGAAGTAGGAATCCCATCATGAAATTTACAGTTATACATTTTATGCAGCACAACATGTCCCTATATCTCAGCTCTGGGATGTGGTAGGGCAACAATTACCACACCACTGTCTTCGTCAGGACCTCCCTGACACATGGTGTGGGTATGAACAAGATCTGAAGAGGTCACATATTTCACCCAAAAAAACACTAAGGGGTACCCCTTTGTGTTTTTTTAGACAAAATTTTTGACCGTCTCAGATTTCTTCCAAACTCACGATGTTGATTAGGCAGGTCCTGACTTACACAAAGGTGTGATTATTTTTAGCCTATCGTATCCCAAAGCTGAGATATGAGGACAAACTTAACTGGGATTTTCTCTCAATAGGTTTATTTGTGTTGAATATATTGGAATTAAATTTATGAGCTTGTTATAAGTCCAATAAAGCAAAATGCAGATGCAATGTAGGATATATTGGACTGACTAGGCTTTTCTAATCGCACCGTTCTACTCATGTGTTTACCTAGCTTCACTGGAAGTAGGAATCCCATCATGAAATTTACAGTTATTAATTTCATGCAGCACAGCATGTCACTATATCTTAGCTTTGGGATGTGGTAGGGCAAAAATTACCACACCACTGTCTTCGTCAGGACCTCTCTGACACACGATGTGGGTTGAAGAAGATCTGAGGAGGTCACATATTTCACCCAAAAAAACACTAAGGGTTAACCCTTTGTGTTTTTTCAGACTAAATTTTTGACCGTCTCAGATTTCTTCCAAACTCACGATGTTGATTAGGCAGGTCCTGACTTACACAAAGGTGTGATTATTTTCAGCCTATCTCATTCCAAAGCTGAGATATGAGGTCTAACGTAAGTGGGATTTTCTCTCAATAGGTTTATTTGTGTTGAATATATTGGAATTAAATTTATGAGCTTGTTATACATCCAATAAAGCAAAATACAGATGCAATGTAGGATATATTGGACTGACTAGGCTTTTCTAATCGCACCGTTCTACTCATGTGTTTACCTAGCTTCACTGGAAGTAGAAATCCCATCATGAAATTTACAGTTATTAATTTCATGCAGCACAGCATGTCACTATATCTTAGCTTTGGGGTGTGGTAGGGCAAAAATTACCACTGGAAGTAGGAATCCCATCATGAAATTTACAGTTATACATTTTATGCAGCACAACATGTCCCTATATCTTAGCTTTGGGATGTGGTAGGGCAAAAATTACCACACCACTGTCTTCGTCAGGACCTCTCTGACACACGATGTGGGTTGAAGAAGATCTGAGGAGGTCTTCACTGGAAGTAGGAATCCCATCATGAAATTTACAGTTATACATTTTATGCAGCACAACATGTCCCTATATCTCAGCTCTGGGATGTGGTAGGGCAACAATTACCACACCACTGTCTTCGTCAGGACCTCCCTGACACATGGTGTGGGTATGAACAAGATCTGAAGAGGTCACATATTTCACCCAAAAAAACACTAAGGGGTACCCCTTTGTGTTTTTTTAGACTAAATTTTTGACCGTCTCAGATTTCTTCCAAACTCACGATGTTGATTAGGCAGGTCCTGACTTACACAAAGGTGTGATTATTTTCAGCCTATCTCATCCCAAAGCTGAGATATGAGGTCTAACGTAAGTGGGATTTTCTCTCAATAGGTTTATTTGTGTTGAATATATTGGAATTAAATTTATGAGCTTGTTATACATCCAATAAAGCAAAATACAGATGCAATGTAGGATATATTGGACTGACTAGGCTTTTCTGATCGCACCCTTCTACTCATGTGTTTACCTAGCTTCACTGGAAGTAGGAATCCCATCATGAAATTTACAGTTATACATTTTATGCAGCACAACATGTCCCTATATCTCAGCTCTGGGATGTGGTAGGGCAACAATTACCACACCACTGTCTTCGTCAGGACCTCCCTGACACATGGTGTGGGTATGAACAAGATCTGAAGAGGTCACATATTTCACCCAAAAAAACACTAAGGGGTACCCCTTTGTGTTTTTTTAGACAAAATTTTTGACCGTCTCAGATTTCTTCCAAACTCACGATGTTGATTAGGCAGGTCCTGACTTACACAAAGGTGTGATTATTTTTAGCCTATCGTATCCCAAAGCTGAGATATGAGGACAAACTTAACTGGGATTTTCTCTCAATAGGTTTATTTGTGTTGAATATATTGGAATTAAATTTATGAGCTTGTTATAAGTCCAATAAAGCAAAATGCAGATGCAATGTAGGATATATTGGACTGACTAGGCTTTTCTAATCGCACCGTTCTACTCATGTGTTTACCTAGCTTCACTGGAAGTAGGAATCCCATCATGAAATTTACAGTTATTAATTTCATGCAGCACAGCATGTCACTATATCTTAGCTTTGGGATGTGGTAGGGCAAAAATTACCACACCACTGTCTTCGTCAGGACCTCTCTGACACACGGTGTGGGTTTGAAGAAGAGCTGAGGAGGTCACATATTTCACGCAAAAAAAACACTAAGGGGTACCCCTTTGTGTTTTTTTAGACTAAATTTTTGACCGTCTCAGATTTCTTCCAAACTCACGATGTTGATTAGGCAGGTCCTGACTTACACAAAGGTGTGATTATTTTCAGCCTATCTCATTCCAAAGCTGAGATATGAGGTCTAACGTAAGTGGGATTTTCTCTCAATAGGTTTATTTGTGTTGAATATATTGGAATTAAATTTATGAGCTTGTTATACATCCAATAAAGCAAAATACAGATGCAATGTAGGATATATTGGACTGACTAGGCTTTTCTGATCGCACCCTTCTACTCATGTGTTTACCTAGCTTCACTGGAAGTAGGAATCCCATCATGAAATTTACAGTTATACATTTTATGCAGCACAACATGTCCCTATATCTCAGCTCTGGGATGTGGTAGGGCAACAATTACCACACCACTGTCTTTGTCAGGACCTCCCTGACACATGGTGTGGGTATGAACAAGATCTGAAGAGGTCACATATTTCACCCAAAAAAACACTAAGGGGTACCCCTTTGTGTTTTTTTAGACAAAATTTTTGACCGTCTCAGATTTCTTCCAAACTCACGATGTTGATTAGGCAGGTCCTGACTTACACAAAGGTGTGATTATTTTTAGCCTATCGTATCCCAAAGCTGAGATATGAGGACAAACTTAACTGGGATTTTCTCTCAATAGGTTTATTTGTGTTGAATATATTGGAATTAAATTTATGAGCTTGTTATACGTCCAATAAAGCAAAATGCAGATGCAATGTAGGATATATTGGACTGACTAGGCTTTTCTAATCGCACCGTTCTACTCATGTGTTTACCTAGCTTCACTGGAAGTAGGAATCCCATCATGAAATTTACAGTTATTAATTTCATGCAGCACAGCATGTCACTATATCTTAGCTTTGGGATGTGGTAGGGCAAAAATTACCACACCACTGTCTTCGTCAGGACCTCTCTGACACACGGTGTGGGTTTGAAGAAGAGCTGAGGAGGTCACATATTTCACGCAAAGAAAAAACACTAAGGGGTACCCCTTTGTGTTTTTTTAGACTAAATTTTTGACCGTCTCAGATTTCTTCCAAACTCACGATGTTGATTAGGCAGGTCCTGACTTACACAAAGGTGTGATTATTTTCAGCCTATCTCATTCCAAAGCTGAGATATGAGGTCTAACGTAAGTGGGATTTTCTCTCAATAGGTTTATTTGTGTTGAATATATTGGAATTAAATTTATGAGCTTGTTATACATCCAATAAAGCAAAATACAGATGCAATGTAGGATATATTGGACTGACTAGGCTTTTCTGATCGCACCCTTCTACTCATGTGTTTACCTAGCTTCACTGGAAGTAGGAATCCCATCATGAAATTTACAGTTATACATTTTATGCAGCACAGCATGTCCCTATATCTTAGCTTTGGGATGTGGTAGGGCAAAAATTACCACACCACTGTCTTCGTCAGGACCTCTCTGACACACGATGTGGGTTGAAGAAGATCTGAGGAGGTCACATATTTCACCCAAAAAAACACTAAGGGTTAACCCTTTGTGTTTTTTCAGACTAAATTTTTGACCGTCTCAGATTTCTTCCAAACTCACGATGTTGATTAGGCAGGTCCTGACTTACACAAAGGTGTGATTATTTTTAGCCTATCGTATCCCAAAGCTGAGATATGAGGACAAACTTAACTGGGATTTTCTCTCAATAGGTTTATTTGTGTTGAATATATTGGAATTAAATTTATGAGCTTGTTATACGTCCAATAAAGCAAAATGCAGATGCAATGTAGGATATATTGGACTGACTAGGCTTTTCTAATCGCACCGTTCTACTTATGTGTTTACCTAGCTTCACTGGAAGTAGAAATCCCATCATGAAATTTACAGTTATTAATTTCATGCAGCACAGCATGTCACTATATCTTAGCTTTGGGATGTGGTAGGGCAAAAATTACCACACCACTGTCTTCGTCAGGACCTCTCTGACACACGGTGTGGGTTTGAAGAAGAGCTGAGGAGGTCACATATTTCACGCAAAAAAACACTAAGGGGTACCCCTTTGTGTTTTTTTAGACTAAATTTTTGACCGTCTCAGATTTCTTCCAAACTCACGATGTTGATTAGGCAGGTCCTGACTTACACAAAGGTGTGATTATTTTCAGCCTATCTCATTCCAAAGCTGAGATATGAGGTCTAACGTAAGTGGGATTTTCTCTCAATAGGTTTATTTGTGTTGAATATATTGGAATTAAATTTATGAGCTTGTTATACATCCAATAAAGCAAAATACAGATGCAATGTAGGATATATTGGACTGACTAGGCTTTTCTGATCGCACCCTTCTACTCATGTGTTTACCTAGCTTCACTGGAAGTAGGAATCCCATCATGAAATTTACAGTTATACATTTTATGCAGCACAGCATGTCCCTATATCTTAGCTTTGGGATGTGGTAGGGCAAAAATTACCACACCACTGTCTTCGTCAGGACCTCTCTGACACACGATGTGGGTTGAAGAAGATCTGAGGAGGTCACATATTTCACCCAAAAAAACACTAAGGGTTAAACCTTTGTGTTTTTTCAGACTAAATTTTTGACCATCTCAGATTTCTTCCAAACTCACGATGTTGATTAGGCAGGTCCTGACTTACACAAAGGTGTGATTATTTTTAGCCTATCGTATCCCAAAGCTGAGATATGAGGACAAACTTAACTGGGATTTTCTCTCAATAGGTTTATTTGTGTTGAATATATTGGAATTAAATTTATGAGCTTGTTATACGTCCAATAAAGCAAAATGCAGATGCAATGTAGGATATATTGGACTGACTAGGCTTTTCTGATCGCACCGTTCTACTCATGTGTTTACCTAGCTTCACTGGAAGTAGGAATCCCATCATGAAATTTACAGTTATTAATTTCATGCAGCACAGCATGTCACTATATCTTAGCTTTGGGATGTGGTAGGGTAAAAATTGCCACACCACTGTCTTCGTCAGGACCTCTCTGACACACGATGTGGGTTGAAGAAGATCTGAGGAGGTCACATATTTCACCCAAAAAAACACTAAGGGTTAACCCTTTGTGTTTTTTCAGACTAAATTTTTGACCGTCTCAGATTTCTTCCAAACTCACGATGTTGATTAGGCAGGTCCTGACTTACACAAAGGTGTGATTATTTTTAGCCTATCGTATCCCAAAGCTGAGATATGAGGACAAACTTAACTGGGATTTTCTCTCAATAGGTTTATTTGTGTTGAATATATTGGAATTAAATTTATGAGCTTGTTATACGTCCAATAAAGCAAAATGCAGATGCAATGTAGGATATATTGGACTGACTAGGCTTTTCTAATCGCACCGTTCTACTCATGTGTTTACCTAGCTTCACTGGAAGTAGAAATCCCATCATGAAATTTACAGTTATTAATTTCATGCAGCACAGCATGTCACTATATCTTAGCTTTGGGATGTGGTTGGGCAAAAATTACCACACCACTGTCTTCGTCAGGACCTCTCTGACACACGGTGTGGGTTTGAAGAAGAGCTGAGGAGGTCACATATTTCACGCAAAAAAACACTAAGGGGTACCCCTTTGTGTTTTTTTAGACTAAATTTTTGACCGTCTCAGATTTCTTCCAAACTCACGATGTTGATTAGGCAGGTCCTGACTTACACAAAGGTGTGATTATTTTCAGCCTATCTCATTCCAAAGCTGAGATATGAGGTCTAACGTAAGTGGGATTTTCTCTCAATAGGTTTATTTGTGTTGAATATATTGGAATTAAATTTATGAGCTTGTTATACATCCAATAAAGCAAAATACAGATGCAATGTAGGATATATTGGACTGACTAGGCTTTTCTGATCGCACCCTTCTACTCATGTGTTTACCTAGCTTCACTGGAAGTAGGAATCCCATCATGAAATTTACAGTTATACATTTTATGCAGCACAACATGTCCCTATATATCAGCTCTGGGATGTGGTAGGGCAACAATTACCACACCACTGTCTTCGTCAGGACCTCCCTGACACATGGTGTGGGTATGAACAAGATCTGAAGAGGTCACATATTTCACCCAAAAAAACACTAAGGGGTACCCCTTTGTGTTTTTTTAGACAAAATTTTTGACCGTCTCAGATTTCTTCCAAACTCACGATGTTGATTAGGCAGGTCCTGACTTACACAAAGGTGTGATTATTTTTAGCCTATCGTATCCCAAAGCTGAGATATGAGGACAAACTTAACTGGGATTTTCTCTCAATAGGTTTATTTGTGTTGAATATATTGGAATTAAATTTATGAGCTTGTTATACGTCCAATAAAGCAAAATGCAGATGCAATGTAGGATATATTGGACTGACTAGGCTTTTCTAATCGCACCGTTCTACTCATGTGTTTACCTAGCTTCACTGGAAGTAGGAATCCCATCATGAAATTTACAGTTATTAATTTCATGCAGCACAGCATGTCACTATATCTTAGCTTTGGGATGTGGTAGGGCAAAAATTACCACACCACTGTCTTTGTCAGGACCTCTCTGACACACGGTGTGGGTTTGAAGAAGAGCTGAGGAGGTCACATATTTCACGCAAAGAAAAAACACTAAGGGGTACCCCTTTGTGTTTTTTTAGACTAAATTTTTGACCGTCTCAGATTTCTTCCAAACTCACGATGTTGATTAGGCAGGTCCTGACTTACACAAAGGTGTGATTATTTTCAGCCTATCTCATTCCAAAGCTGAGATATGAGGTCTAACGTAAGTGGGATTTTCTCTCAATAGGTTTATTTGTGTTGAATATATTGGAATTAAATTTATGAGCTTGTTATACATCCAATAAAGCAAAATACAGATGCAATGTAGGATATATTGGACTGACTAGGCTTTTCTGATCGCACCCTTCTACTCATGTGTTTACCTAGCTTCACTGGAAGTAGGAATCCCATCATGAAATTTACAGTTATACATTTTATGCAGCACAGCATGTCCCTATATCTTAGCTTTGGGATGTGGTAGGGCAAAAATTACCACACCACTGTCTTCGTCAGGACCTCTCTGACACACGATGTGGGTTGAAGAAGATCTGAGGAGGTCACATATTTCACCCAAAAAAACACTAAGGGTTAACCCTTTGTGTTTTTTCAGACTAAATTTTTGACCGTCTCAGATTTCTTCCAAACTCACGATGTTGATTAGGCAGGTCCTGACTTACACAAAGGTGTGATTATTTTTAGCCTATCGTATCCCAAAGCTGAGATATGAGGACAAACTTAACTGGGATTTTCTCTCAATAGGTTTATTTGTGTTGAATATATTGGAATTAAATTTATGAGCTTGTTATACGTCCAATAAAGCAAAATGCAGATGCAATGTAGGATATATTGGACTGACTAGGCTTTTCTAATCGCACCGTTCTACTCATGTGTTTACCTAGCTTCACTGGAAGTAGAAATCCCATCATGAAATTTACAGTTATTAATTTCATGCAGCACAGCATGTCACTATATCTTAGCTTTGGGATGTGGTAGGGCAAAAATTACCACACCACTGTCTTCGTCAGGACCTCTCTGACACACGGTGTGGGTTTGAAGAAGAGCTGAGGAGGTCACATATTTCACGCAAAAAAACACTAAGGGGTACCCCTTTGTGTTTTTTTAGACTAAATTTTTGACCGTCTCAGATTTCTTCCAAACTCACGATGTTGATTAGGCAGGTCCTGACTTACACAAAGGTGTGATTATTTTCAGCCTATCTCATTCCAAAGCTGAGATATGAGGTCTAACGTAAGTGGGATTTTCTCTCAATAGGTTTATTTGTGTTGAATATACTGGAATTAAATTTATGAGCTTGTTATACATCCAATAAAGCAAAATACAGATGCAATGTAGGATATATTGGACTGACTAGGCTTTTCTGATCGCACCCTTCTACTCATGTGTTTACCTAGCTTCACTGGAAGTAGGAATCCCATCATGAAATTTACAGTTATACATTTTATGCAGCACAGCATGTCCCTATATCTTAGCTTTGGGATGTGGTAGGGCAAAAATTACCACACCACTGTCTTCGTCAGGACCTCTCTGACACACGATGTGGGTTGAAGAAGATCTGAGGAGGTCACATATTTCACCCAAAAAAACACTAAGGGTTAAACCTTTGTGTTTTTTCAGACTAAATTTTTGACCATCTCAGATTTCTTCCAAACTCACGATGTTGATTAGGCAGGTCCTGACTTACACAAAGGTGTGATTATTTTTAGCCTATCATATCCCAAAGCTGAGATATGAGGACAAACTTAACTGGGATTTTCTCTCAATAGGTTTATTTGTGTTGAATATATTGGAATTAAATTTATGAGCTTGTTATACGTCCAATAAAGCAAAATGCAGATGCAATGTAGGATATATTGGACTGACTAGGCTTTTCTGATCGCACCGTTCTACTCATGTGTTTACCTAGCTTCACTGGAAGTAGGAATCCCATCATGAAATTTACAGTTATTAATTTCATGCAGCACAGCATGTCACTATATCTTAGCTTTGGGATGTGGTTGGGCAAAAATTACCACACCACTGTCTTCGTCAGGACCTCTCTGACACACGGTGTGGGTTTGAAGAAGAGCTGAGGAGGTCACATATTTCACGCAAAAAAACACTAAGGGGTACCCCTTTGTGTTTTTTTAAACTAAATTTTTGACCATCTCAGATTTCTTCCAAACTCACGATGTTGATTAGGCAGGTCCTGACTTACACAAAGGTGTGATTATTTTCAGCCTATCTCATTCCAAAGCTGAGATATGAGGTCTAACGTAAGTGGGATTTTCTCTCAATAGGTTTATTTGTGTTGAATATATTGGAATTAAATTTATGAGCTTGTTATACATCCAATAAAGCAAAATACAGATGCAATGTAGGATATATTGGACTGACTAGGCTTTTCTGATCGCACCCTTCTACTCATGTGTTTACCTAGCTTCACTGGAAGTAGGAATCCCATCATGAAATTTACAGTTATACATTTTATGCAGCACAACATGTCCCTATATCTCAGCTCTGGGATGTGGTAGGGCAACAATTACCACACCACTGTCTTCGTCAGGACCTCCCTGACACATGGTGTGGGTATGAACAAGATCTGAAGAGGTCACATATTTCACCCAAAAAAACACTAAGGGGTACCCCTTTGTGTTTTTTTAGACTAAATTTTTGACCGTCTCAGATTTCTTCCAAACTCACGATGTTGATTAGGCAGGTCCTGACTTACACAAAGGTGTGATTATTTTCAGCCTATCTCATCCCAAAGCTGAGATATGAGGTCTAACGTAAGTGGGATTTTCTCTCAATAGGTTTATTTGTGTTGAATATATTGGAATTAAATTTATGAGCTTGTTATACATCCAATAAAGAAAAATACAGATGCAATGTAGGATATATTGGACTGACTAGGCTTTTCTGATCGCACCCTTCTACTCATGTGTTTACCTAGCTTCACTGGAAGTAGGAATCCCATCATGAAATTTACAGTTATTAATTTTATGCAGCACAGCATGTCCCTATATCTTAGCTTTGGGATGTGGTAGGGCAAAAATTACCACACCACTGTCTTCGTCAGGACCTCTCTGACACACGGTGTGGGTTGAAGAAGATCTGAGGAGGTCACATATTTCACCCAAAAAAACACTAAGGGGTACCCCTTTGTGTTTTTTCAGACTAAATTTTTGACCGTCTCAGATTTCTTCCAAACTCACGATGTTGATTAGGCAGGTCCTGACTTACACAAAGGTGTGATTATCTTTAGCCTATCGTATCCCAAAGCTGAGATATGAGGACAAACTTAACTGGGATTTTCTCTCAATAGGTTTATTTGTGTTGAATATATTGGAATTAAATTTATGAGCTTGTTATACGTCCAATAAAGCAAAATGCAGATGCAATGTAGGATATATTGGACTGACTAGGCTTTTCTAATCGCACCGTTCTACTCATGTGTTTACCTAGCTTCACTGGAAGTAGGAATCCCATCATGAAATTTACAGTTATTAATTTCATGCAGCACAGCATGTCACTATATCTTAGCTTTGGGATGTGGTAGGGCAACAATTACCACACCACTGTCTTCGTCAGGACCTCTCTGACACGTGATGTGGGTTTGAAGAAGAGCTGAGGAGGTCACATATTTCACGCAAAAAAAACACTAAGGGGTACCCCTTTGTGTTTTTTTAGACTAAATTTTTGACCGTCTCAGATTTCTTCCAAACTCACAATGTTGATTAGGCAGGTCCTGACTTACACAAAGGTGTGATTATTTTCAGCCTATCTCATTCCAAAGCTGAGATATGAGGTCTAACGTAAGTGGGATTTTCTCTCAATAGGTTTATTTGTGTTGAATATATTGGAATTAAATTTATGAGCTTGTTATACATCCAATAAAGCAAAATACAGATGCAATGTAGGATATATTGGACTGACTAGGCTTTTCTGATCGCACCCTTCTACTCATGTGTTTACCTAGCTTCACTGGAAGTAGGAATCCCATCATGAAATTTACAGTTATACATTTTATGCAGCACAGCATGTCCCTATATCTTAGCTTTGGGATGTGGTAGGGCAAAAATTACCACACCACTGTCTTCGTCAGGACCTCTCTGACACACGATGTGGGTTGAAGAAGATCTGAGGAGGTCACATATTTCACCCAAAAAAACACTAAGGGTTAACCCTTTGTGTTTTTTCAGACTAAATTTTTGACCGTCTCAGATTTCTTCCAAACTCACGATGTTGATTAGGCAGGTCCTGACTTACACAAAGGTGTGATTATTTTTAGCCTATCTCATTCCAAAGCTGAGATATGAGGTCTAACGTAAGTGGGATTTTCTCTCAATAGGTTTATTTGTGTTGAATATATTGGAATTAAATTTATGAGCTTGTTATACATCCAATAAAGCAAAACACAGATGCAATGTAGGATATATTGGACTGACTAGGCTTTTCTGATCGCACCCTTCTACTCATGTGTTTACCTAGCTTCACTGGAAGTAGGAATCCCATCATGAAATTTACAGTTATACATTTTATGCAGCACAGCATGTCCCTATATCTTAGCTTTGGGATGTGGTAGGGCAAAAATTACCACACCACTGTCTTCGTCAGGACCTCTCTGACACACGATGTGGGTTGAAGAAGATCTGAGGAGGTCACATATTTCACCCAAAAAAACACTAAGGGTTAACCCTTTGTGTTTTTTCAGACTAAACTTTTGACCGTCTCAGATTTCTTCCAAACTCACGATGTTGATTAGGCAGGTCCTGACTTACACAAAGGTGTGATTATTTTCAGCCTATCTCATTCCAAAGCTGAGATATGAGGTCTAACGTAAGTGGGATTTTCTCTCAATAGGTTTATTTGTGTTGAATATATTGGAATTAAATTTATGAGCTTGTTATACAACCAATAAAGCAAAATACAGATGCAATGTAGGATATATTGGACTGACTAGGCTTTTCTGATCGCACCCTTCTACTCATGTGTTTACCTAGCTTCACTGGAAGTAGGAATCCCATCATGAAATTTACAGTTATACATTTTATGCAGCACAGCATGTCCCTATATCTTAGCTTTGGGATGTGGTAGGGCAAAAATTACCACACCACTGTCTTCGTCAGGACCTCTCTGACACACGATGTGGGTTGAAGAAGATCTGAGGAGGTCACATATTTCACCCAAAAAAACACTAAGGGTTAAACCTTTGTGTTTTTTCAGACTAAATTTTTGACCGTCTCAGATTTCTTCCAAACTCACGATGTTGATTAGGCAGGTCCTGACTTACACAAAGGTGTGTTTATTTTTAGCCTATCGTATCCCAAAGCTGAGATATGAGGACAAACTTAACTGGGATTTTCTCTCAATAGGTTTATTTGTGTTGAATATATTGGAATTAAATTTATGAGCTTGTTATACGTCCAATAAAGCAAAATGCAGATGCAATGTAGGATATATTGGACTGACTAGGCTTTTCTAATCGCACCGTTCTACTCATGTGTTTACCTAGCTTCACTGGAAGTAGAAATCCCATCATGAAATTTACAGTTATTAATTTCATGCAGCACAGCATGTCACTATATCTTAGCTTTGGGATGTGGTAGGGCAAAAATTACCACACCACTGTCTTCGTCAGGACCTCTCTGACACACGGTGTGGGTTTGAAGAAGAGCTGAGGAGGTCACATATTTCACGCAAAAAAACACTAAGGGGTACCCCTTTGTGTTTTTTTAGACTAAATTTTTGACCGTCTCAGATTTCTTCCAAACTCACGATGTTGATTAGGCAGGTCCTGACTTACACAAAGGTGTGATTATTTTCAGCCTATCTCATTCCAAAGCTGAGATATGAGGTCTAACGTAAGTGGGATTTTCTCTCAATAGGTTTATTTGTGTTGAATATATTGGAATTAAATTTATGAGCTTGTTATACATCCAATAAAGCAAAATACAGATGCAATGTAGGATATATTGGACTGACTAGGCTTTTCTGATCGCACCCTTCTACTCATGTGTTTACCTAGCTTCACTGGAAGTAGGAATCCCATCATGAAATTTACAGTTATACATTTTATGCAGCACAACATGTCCCTATATCTCAGCTCTGGGATGTGGTAGGGCAACAATTACCACACCACTGTCTTCGTCAGGACCTCCCTGACACATGGTGTGGGTATGAACAAGATCTGAAGAGGTCACATATTTCACCCAAAAAAACACTAAGGGGTACCCCTTTGTGTTTTTTTAGACAAAATTTTTGACCGTCTCAGATTTCTTCCAAACTCACGATGTTGATTAGGCAGGTCCTGACTTACACAAAGGTGTGATTATTTTCAGCCTATCTCATCCCAAAGCTGAGATATGAGGTCTAACGTAAGTGGGATTTTCTCTCAATAGGTTTATTTGTGTTGAATATATTGGAATTAAATTTATGAGCTTGTTATACATCCAATAAAGAAAAATACAGATGCAATGTAGGATATATTGGACTGACTAGGCTTTTCTGATCGCACCCTTCTACTCATGTGTTTACCTAGCTTCACTGGAAGTAGGAATCCCATCATGAAATTTACAGTTATTAATTTTATGCAGCACAGCATGTCCCTATATCTTAGCTTTGGGATGTGGTAGGGCCAAAATTACCACACCACTGTCTTCGTCAGGACCTCTCTGACACACGGTGTGGGTTGAAGAAGATCTGAGGAGGTCACATATTTCACCCAAAAAAACACTAAGGGGTACCCCTTTGTGTTTTATCAGACTAAATTTTTGACCGTCTCAGATTTCTTCCAAACTCACGATGTTGATTAGGCAGGTCCTGACTTACACAAAGGTGTGATTATTTTTAGCCTATCGTATCCCAAAGCTGAGATATGAGGACAAACTTAACTGGGATTTTCTCTCAATAGGTTTATTTGTGTTGAATATATTGGAATTAAATTTATGAGCTTGTTATACGTCCAATAAAGCAAAATGCAGATGCAATGTAGGATATATTGGACTGACTAGGCTTTTCTAATCGCACCGTTCTACTCATGTGTTTACCTAGCTTCACTGGAAGTAGGAATCCCATCATGAAATTTACAGTTATTAATTTCATGCAGCACAGCATGTCACTATATCTTAGCTTTGGGATGTGGTAGGGCAAAAATTACCACACCACTGTCTTCGTCAGGACCTCTCTGACACACGGTGTGGGTTTGAAGAAGAGCTGAGGAGGTCACATATTTCACGCAAAAAAAACACTAAGGGGTACCCCTTTGTGTTTTTTTAGACTAAATTTTTGACCGTCTCAGATTTCTTCCAAACTCACGATGTTGATTAGGCAGGTCCTGACTTACACAAAGGTGTGATTATTTTCAGCCTATCTCATTCCAAAGCTGAGATATGAGGTCTAACGTAAGTGGGATTTTCTCTCAATAGGTTTATTTGTGTTGAATATATTGGAATTAAATTTATGAGCTTGTTATACATCCAATAAAGCAAAATACAGATGCAATGTAGGATATATTGGACTGACTAGGCTTTTCTGATCGCACCCTTCTACTCATGTGTTTACCTAGCTTCACTGGAAGTAGGAATCCCATCATGAAATTTACAGTTATACATTTTATGCAGCACAGCATGTCCCTATATCTTAGCTTTGGGATGTGGTAGGGCAAAAATTACCACACCACTGTCTTCGTCAGGACCTCTCTGACACACGATGTGGGTTGAAGAAGATCTGAGGAGGTCACATATTTCACCCAAAAAAACACTAAGGGTTAACCCTTTGTGTTTTTTCAGACTAAATTTTTGACCGTCTCAGATTTCTTCCAAACTCACGATGTTGATTAGGCAGGTCCTGACTTACACAAAGGTGTGATTATTTTTAGCCTATCGTATCCCAAAGCTGAGATATGAGGACAAACTTAACTGGGATTTTCTCTCAATAGGTTTATTTGTGTTGAATATATTGGAATTAAATTTATGAGCTTGTTATACGTCCAATAAAGCAAAATGCAGATGCAATGTAGGATATATTGGACTGACTAGGCTTTTCTAATCGCACCGTTCTACTCATGTGTTTACCTAGCTTCACTGGAAGTAGAAATCCCATCATGAAATTTACAGTTATTAATTTCATGCAGCACAGCATGTCACTATATCTTAGCTTTGGGATGTGGTAGGGCAAAAATTACCACACCACTGTCTTCGTCAGGACCTCTCTGACACACGGTGTGGGTTTGAAGAAGAGCTGAGGAGGTCACATATTTCACGCAAAAAAACACTAAGGGGTACGATTTCTTCCAAACTCACGATGTTGATTAGGCAGGTCCTGACTTACACAAAGGTGTGATTATTTTCAGCCTATCTCATTCCAAAGCTGAGATATGAGGTCTAACGTAAGTGGGATTTTCTCTCAATAGGTTTATTTGTGTTGAATATATTGGAATTAAATTTATGAGCTTGTTATACATCCAATAAAGCAAAATACAGATGCAATGTAGGATATATTGGACTGACTAGGCTTTTCTGATCGCACCCTTCTACTCATGTGTTTACCTAGCTTCACTGGAAGTAGGAATCCCATCATGAAATTTACAGTTATACATTTTATGCAGCACAACATGTCCCTATATCTCAGCTCTGGGATGTGGTAGGGCAAAAATTACCACACCACTGTCTTCGTCAGGACCTCTCTGACACACGGTGTGGGTTTGAAGAAGAGCTGAGGAGGTCACATATTTCACGCAAAAAAAACACTAAGGGGTACCCCTTTGTGTTTTTTTAGACTAAATTTTTGACCGTCTCAGATTTCTTCCAAACTCACGATGTTGATTAGGTAGGTCCTGACTTACACAAAGGTGTGATTATTTTCAGCCTATCTCATTCCAAAGCTGAGATATGAGGTCTAACGTAAGTGGGATTTTCTCTCAATAGGTTTATTTGTGTTGAATATATTGGAATTAAATTTATGAGCTTGTTATACATCCAATAAAGCAAAATACAGATGCAATGTAGGATATATTGGACTGACTAGGCTTTTCTGATCGCACCCTTCTACTCATGTGTTTACCTAGCTTCACTGGAAGTAGGAATCCCATCATGAAATTTACAGTTATACATTTTATGCAGCACAACATGTCCCTATATCTCAGCTCTGGGATGTGGTAGGGCAAAAATTACCACACCACTGTCTTCGTCAGGACCTCTCTGACACACGGTGTGGGTTTGAAGAAGAGCTGAGGAGGTCACATATTTCACGCAAAAAAAACACTAAGGGGTACCCCTTTGTGTTTTATCAGACTAAATTTTTGACCGTCTCAGATTTCTTCCAAACTCACGATGTTGATTAGGCAGGTCCTGACTTACACAAAGGTGTGATTATTTTTAGCCTATCGTATCCCAAAGCTGAGATATGAGGACAAACTTAACTGGGATTTTCTCTCAATAGGTTTATTTGTGTTGAATATATTGGAATTAAATTTATGAGCTTGTTATACGTCCAATAAAGCAAAATGCAGATGCAATGTAGGATATATTGGACTGACTAGGCTTTTCTAATCGCACCGTTCTACTCATGTGTTTACCTAGCTTCACTGGAAGTAGGAATCCCATCATGAAATTTACAGTTATTAATTTCATGCAGCACAGCATGTCACTATATCTTAGCTTTGGGATGTGGTAGGGCAAAAATTACCACACCACTGTCTTCGTCAGGACCTCTCTGACACACGGTGTGGGTTTGAAGAAGAGCTGAGGAGGTCACATATTTCACGCAAAAAAAACACTAAGGGGTACCCCTTTGTGTTTTTTTAGACTAAATTTTTGACCGTCTCAGATTTCTTCCAAACTCACGATGTTGATTAGGCAGGTCCTGACTTACACAAAGGTGTGATTATTTTCAGCCTATCTCATTCCAAAGCTGAGATATGAGGTCTAACGTAAGTGGGATTTTCTCTCAATAGGTTTATTTGTGTTGAATATATTGGAATTAAATTTATGAGCTTGTTATACATCCAATAAAGCAAAATACAGATGCAATGTAGGATATATTGGACTGACTAGGCTTTTCTGATCGCACCCTTCTACTCATGTGTTTACCTAGCTTCACTGGAAGTAGGAATCCCATCATGAAATTTACAGTTATACATTTTATGCAGCACAGCATGTCCCTATATCTTAGCTTTGGGATGTGGTAGGGCAAAAATTACCACACCACTGTCTTCGTCAGGACCTCTCTGACACACGATGTGGGTTGAAGAAGATCTGAGGAGGTCACATATTTCACCCAAAAAAACACTAAGGGTTAACCCTTTGTGTTTTTTCAGACTAAATTTTTGACCGTCTCAGATTTCTTCCAAACTCACGATGTTGATTAGGCAGGTCCTGACTTACACAAAGGTGTGATTATTTTTAGCCTATCGTATCCCAAAGCTGAGATATGAGGACAAACTTAACTGGGATTTTCTCTCAATAGGTTTATTTGTGTTGAATATATTGGAATTAAATTTATGAGCTTGTTATACGTCCAATAAAGCAAAATGCAGATGCAATGTAGGATATATTGGACTGACTAGGCTTTTCTAATCGCACCGTTCTACTCATGTGTTTACCTAGCTTCACTGGAAGTAGAAATCCCATCATGAAATTTACAGTTATTAATTTCATGCAGCACAGCATGTCACTATATCTTAGCTTTGGGATGTGGTAGGGCAAAAATTACCACACCACTGTCTTCGTCAGGACCTCTCTGACACACGGTGTGGGTTTGAAGAAGAGCTGAGGAGGTCACATATTTCACGCAAAAAAACACTAAGGGGTACGATTTCTTCCAAACTCACGATGTTGATTAGGCAGGTCCTGACTTACACAAAGGTGTGATTATTTTCAGCCTATCTCATTCCAAAGCTGAGATATGAGGTCTAACGTAAGTGGGATTTTCTCTCAATAGGTTTATTTGTGTTGAATATATTGGAATTAAATTTATGAGCTTGTTATACATCCAATAAAGCAAAATACAGATGCAATGTAGGATATATTGGACTGACTAGGCTTTTCTGATCGCACCCTTCTACTCATGTGTTTACCTAGCTTCACTGGAAGTAGGAATCCCATCATGAAATTTACAGTTATACATTTTATGCAGCACAACATGTCCCTATATCTCAGCTCTGGGATGTGGTAGGGCAAAAATTACCACACCACTGTCTTCGTCAGGACCTCTCTGACACACGGTGTGGGTTTGAAGAAGAGCTGAGGAGGTCACATATTTCACGCAAAAAAAACACTAAGGGGTACCCCTTTGTGTTTTTTTAGACTAAATTTTTGACCGTCTCAGATTTCTTCCAAACTCACGATGTTGATTAGGTAGGTCCTGACTTACACAAAGGTGTGATTATTTTCAGCCTATCTCATTCCAAAGCTGAGATATGAGGTCTAACGTAAGTGGGATTTTCTCTCAATAGGTTTATTTGTGTTGAATATATTGGAATTAAATTTATGAGCTTGTTATACATCCAATAAAGCAAAATACAGATGCAATGTAGGATATATTGGACTGACTAGGCTTTTCTGATCGCACCCTTCTACTCATGTGTTTACCTAGCTTCACTGGAAGTAGGAATCCCATCATGAAATTTACAGTTATACATTTTATGCAGCACAACATGTCCCTATATCTCAGCTCTGGGATGTGGTAGGGCAAAAATTACCACACCACTGTCTTCGTCAGGACCTCTCTGACACACGGTGTGGGTTTGAAGAAGAGCTGAGGAGGTCACATATTTCACGCAAAAAAAACACTAAGGGGTACCCCTTTGTGTTTTTTTAGACTAAATTTTTGACCGTCTCAGATTTCTTCCAAACTCACGATGTTGATTAGGTAGGTCCTGACTTACACAAAGGTGTGATTATTTTCAGCCTATCTCATTCCAAAGCTGAGATATGAGGTCTAACGTAAGTGGGATTTTCTCTCAATAGGTTTATTTGTGTTGAATATATTGGAATTAAATTTATGAGCTTGTTATACATCCAATAAAGCAAAATACACATGCAATGTAGGATATATTGGACTGACTAGGCTTTTCTGATCGCACCCTTCTACTCATGTGTTTACCTAGCTTCACTGGAAGTAGGAATCCCATCATGAAATTTACAGTTATACATTTTATGCAGCACAGCATGTCCCTATATCTTAGCTTTGGGATGTGGTAGGGCAAAAATTACCACACCACTGTCTTCGTCAGGACCTCTCTGACACACGATGTGGGTTGAAGAAGATCTGAGGAGGTCACATATTTCACCCAAAAAAACACTAAGGGTTAACCCTTTGTGTTTTTTCAGACTAAATTTTTGACCGTCTCAGATTTCTTCCAAACTCACGATGTTGATTAGGCAGGTCCTGACTTACACAAAGGTGTGATTATTTTTAGCCTATCGTATCCCAAAGCTGAGATATGAGGACAAACTTAACTGGGATTTTCTCTCAATAGGTTTATTTGTGTTGAATATATTGGAATTAAATTTATGAGCTTGTTATACGTCCAATAAAGCAAAATGCAGATGCAATGTAGGATATATTGGACTGACTAGGCTTTTCTAATCGCACCGTTCTACTCATGTGTTTACCTAGCTTCACTGGAAGTAGGAATCCCATCATGAAATTTACAGTTATTAATTTCATGCAGCACAGCATGTCACTATATCTTAGCTTTGGGATGTGGTAGGGCAAAAATTACCACACCACTGTCTTCGTCAGGACCTCTCTGACACACGGTGTGGGTTTGAAGAAGAGCTGAGGAGGTCACATATTTCACCCAAAAAAACACTAAGGGGTACCCCTTTGTGTTTTTTTAGACTAAATTTTTGACCGTCTCAGATTTCTTCCAAACTCACGATGTTGATTAGGCAGGTCCTGACTTACACAAAGGTGTGATTATTTTCAGCCTATCTCATTCCAAAGCTGAGATATGAGGTCTAACGTAAGTGGGATTTTCTCTCAATAGGTTTATTTGTGTTGAATATATTGGAATTAAATTTATGAGCTTGTTATACATCCAATAAAGCAAAATACAGATGCAATGTAGGATATATTGGACTGACTAGGCTTTTCTGATCGCACCCTTCTACTCATGTGTTTACCTAGCTTCACTGGAAGTAGGAATCCCATCATGAAATTTACAGTTATACATTTTATGCAGCACAACATGTCCCTATATCTCAGCTCTGGGATGTGGTAGGGCAACAATTACCACACCACTGTCTTCGTCAGGACCTCCCTGACACATGGTGTGGGTATGAACAAGATCTGAAGAGGTCACATATTTCACCCAAAAAAACACTAAGGGGTACCCCTTTGTGTTTTTTTAGACTAAATTTTTGACCGTCTCAGATTTCTTCCAAACTCACGATGTTGAATAGGCAGGTCCTGACTTACACAAAGGTGTGATTATTTTCAGCCTATCTCATCCCAAAGCTGAGATATGAGGTCTAACGTAAGTGGGATTTTCTCTCAATAGGTTTATTTGTGTTGAATATATTGGAATTAAATTTATGAGCTTGTTATATATCCAATAAAGAAAAATACAGATGCAATGTAGGATATATTGGACTGACTAGGCTTTTCTGATCGCACCCTTCTACTCATGTGTTTACCTAGCTTCACTGGAAGTAGGAATCCCATCATGAAATTTACAGTTATTAATTTTATGCAGCACAGCATGTCCCTATATCTTAGCTTTGGGATGTGGTAGGGCAAAAATTACCACACCACTGTCTTCGTCAGGACCTCTCAGACACACGATGTGGGTTAAAGAAGATCTGAGGAGGTCACATATTTCACCCAAAAAAGCACTAAGGGGTACCCCTTTGTGTTTTTTCAGACTAAATTTTTGACCGTCTCAGATTTCTTCCAAACTCACGATGTTGATTAGGCAGGTCCTGACTTACACAAAGGTGTGATTATTTTTAGCCTATCGTATCCCAAAGCTGAGATATGAGGACAAACTTAACTGGGATTTTCTCTCAATAGGTTTATTTGTGTTGAATATATTGGAATTAAATTTATGAGCTTGTTATACGTCCAATAAAGCAAAATGCAGATGCAATGTAGGATATATTGGACTGACTAGGCTTTTCTAATCGCACCGTTCTACTCATGTGTTTACCTAGCTTCACTGAAAGTAGGAATCCCATCATGAAATTTACAGTTATTAATTTCATGCAGCACAGCATGTCACTATATCTTAGCTTTGGGATGTGGTAGGGCAACAATTACCACACCACTGTCTTCGTCAGGACCTCTCTGACACACGGTGTGGGTTTGAAGAAGAGCTGAGGAGGTCACATATTTCACGCAAAAAAACACTAAGGGGTACCCCTTTGTGTTTTTTTAGACTAAATTTTTGACCGTCTCAGATTTCTTCCAAACTCACGATGTTGATTAGGCAGGTCCTGACTTACACAAAGGTGTGATTATTTTCAGCCTATCTCATCCCAAAGCTGAGATATGAGGTCTAACGTAAGTGGGATTTTCTCTCAATAGGTTTATTTGTGTTGAATATATTGGAATTAAATTTATGAGCTTGTTATACATCCAATAAAGAAAAATACAGATGCAATGTAGGATATATTGGACTGACTAGGCTTTTCTGATCGCACCCTTCTACTCATGTGTTTACCTAGCTTCACTGGAAGTAGGAATCCCATCATGAAATTTACAGTTGTTAATTTCATGCAGCACAGCATGTCACTATATCTTAGCTTTGGGATGTGGTAGGGCAACAATTACCACACCACTGTCTTCGTCAGGACCTCTCTGACACATGGTGTGGGTTTGAAGAAGAGCTGAGGAGGTCACATATTTCACGCAAAAAAACACTAAGGGGTACCCCTTTGTGTTTTTTTAGACTAAATTTTTGACCGTCTCAGATTTCTTCCAAACTCACGATGTTGATTAGGCAGGTCCTGACTTACACAAAGGTGTGATTATTTTCAGCCTATCTCATTCCAAAGCTGAGATATGAGGTCTAACGTAAGTGGGATTTTCTCTCAATAGGTTTATTTGTGTTGAATATATTGGAATTAAATTTATGAGTTTGTTATACATCCAATAAAGCAAAATACAGATGCAATGTAGGATATATTGGACTGACTAGGCTTTTCTGATCGCACCCTTCTACTCATGTGTTTACCTAGCTTCACTGGAAGTAGGAATCCCATCATGAAATTTACAGTTATACATTTTATGCAGCACAGCATGTCCCTATATCTTAGCTTTGGGATGTGGTAGGGCAAAAATTACCACACCACTGTCTTCGTCAGGACCTCTCTGACACACGATGTGGGTTGAAGAAGATCTGAGGAGGTCACATATTTCACCCAAAAAAGCACTAAGGGGTACCCCTTTGTGTTTTTTCAGACTAAATTTTTGACCGTCTCAGATTTCTTCCAAACTCACGATGTTGATTAGGCAGGTCCTGACTTACACAAAGGTGTGATTATTTTTAGCCTATCGTATCCCAAAGCTGAGATATGAGGACAAACTTAACTGGGATTTTCTCTCAATAGGTTTATTTGTGTTGAATATATTGGAATTAAATTTATGAGCTTGTTATACGTCCAATAAAGCAAAATGCAGATGCAATGTAGGATATATTGGACTGACTAGGCTTTTCTAATCGCACCGTTCTACTCATGTGTTTACCTAGCTTCACTGGAAGTAGGAATCCCATCATGAAATTTACAGTTATTAATTTCATGCAGCACAGCATGTCACTATATCTTAGCTTTGGGATGTGGTAGGGCAACAATTACCACACCACTGTCTTCGTCAGGACCTCTCTGACACACGGTGTGGGTTTGAAGAAGAGCTGAGGAGGTCACATATTTCACCCAAAAAAACACTAAGGGTTAAACCTTTGTGTTTTTTCAGACTAAATTTTTGACCGTCTCAGATTTCTTCCAAACTCACGATGTTGATTAGGCAGGTCCTGACTTACACAAAGGTGTGATTATTTTTAGCCTATCGTATCCCAAAGCTGAGATATGAGGACAAACTTAACTGGGATTTTCTCTCAATAGGTTTATTTGTGTTGAATATATTGGAATTAAATTTATGAGCTTGTTATACATCCAATAAAGCAAAATACAGATGCAATGTAGGATATATTGGACTGACTAGGCTTTTCTGATCGCACCCTTCTACTCATGTGTTTACCTAGCTTCACTGGAAGTAGGAATCCCATCATGAAATTTACAGTTATACATTTTATGCAGCACAGCATGTCCCTATATCTTAGCTTTGGGATGTGGTAGGGCAAAAATTACCACACCACTGTCTTCGTCAGGACCTCTCTGACACACGGTGTGGGTTTGAAGAAGAGCTGAGGAGGTCACATATTTCACGCAAAAAAAACACTAAGGGGTACCCCTTTGTGTTTTTTTAGACTAAATTTTTGACCGTCTCAGATTTCTTCCAAACTCACGATGTTGATTAGGCAGGTCCTGACTTACACAAAGGTGTGATTATTTTCAGCCTATCTCATTCCAAAGCTGAGATATGAGGTCTAACGTAAGTGGGATTTTCTCTCAATAGGTTTATTTGTGTTGAATATATTGGAATTAAATTTATGAGCTTGTTATACATCCAATAAAGCAAAATACAGATGCAATGTAGGATATATTGGACTGACTAGGCTTTTCTGATCGCACCCTTCTACTCATGTGTTTACCTAGCTTCACTGGAAGTAGGAATCCCATCATGAAATTTACAGTTATACATTTTATGCAGCACAGCATGTCCCTATATCTTAGCTTTGGGATGTGGTAGGGCAAAAATTACCACACCACTGTCTTCGTCAGGACCTCTCTGACACACGATGTGGGTTGAAGAAGATCTGAGGAGGTCACATATTTCACCCAAAAAAACACTAAGGGTTAAACCTTTGTGTTTTTTCAGACTAAATTTTTGACCGTCTCAGATTTCTTCCAAACTCACGATGTTGATTAGGCAGGTCCTGACTTACACAAAGGTGTGATTATTTTTAGCCTATCGTATCCCAAAGCTGAGATATGAGGACAAACTTAACTGGGATTTTCTCTCAATAGGTTTATTTGTGTTGAATATATTGGAATTAAATTTATGAGCTTGTTATACGTCCAATAAAGCAAAATGCAGATGCAATGTAGGATATATTGGACTGACTAGGCTTTTCTAATCGCACCGTTCTACTCATGTGTTTACCTAGCTTCACTGGAAGTAGAAATCCCTTCATGAAATTTACAGTTATTAATTTCATGCAGCACAGCATGTC
The DNA here is from genome assembly GCF_029633855.1 of Hoplias malabaricus. NCBI lineage: Eukaryota > Metazoa > Chordata > Actinopteri > Characiformes > Erythrinidae > Hoplias > Hoplias malabaricus. The sequence continues at coordinate 100,063 of NW_027101202.1, forward strand.
ACTATATCTTAGCTTTGGGATGTGGTAGGGCAAAAATTACCACACCACTGTCTTCGTCAGGACCTCTCTGACACACGGTGTGGGTTTGAAGAAGAGCTGAGGAGGTCACATATTTCACGCAAAAAAAACACTAAGGGGTACCCCTTTGTGTTTTTTTAGACTAAATTTTTGACCGTCTCAGATTTCTTCCAAACTCACGATGTTGATTAGGCAGGTCCTGACTTACACAAAGGTGTGATTATTTTCAGCCTATCTCATTCCAAAGCTGAGATATGAGGTCTAACGTAAGTGGGATTTTCTCTCAATAGGTTTATTTGTGTTGAATATATTGGAATTAAATTTATGAGCTTGTTATACATCCAATAAAGCAAAATACAGATGCAATGTAGGATATATTGGACTGACTAGGCTATTCTGATCGCACCCTTCTACTCATGTGTTTACCTAGCTTCACTGGAAGTAGGAATCCCATCATGAAATTTACAGTTATACATTTTATGCAGCACAACATGTCCCTATATCTCAGCTCTGGGATGTGGTAGGGCAACAATTACCACACCACTGTCTTTGTCAGGACCTCCCTGACACATGGTGTGGGTATGAACAAGATCTGAAGAGGTCACATATTTCACCCAAAAAAACACTAAGGGGTACCCCTTTGTGTTTTTTTAGACTAAATTTTTGACCGTCTCAGATTTCTTCCAAACTCACGATGTTGATTAGGCAGGTCCTGACTTACACAAAGGTGTGATTATTTTCAGCCTATCTCATCCCAAAGCTGAGATATGAGGTCTAACGTAAGTGGGATTTTCTCTCAATAGGTTTATTTGTGTTGAATATATTGGAATTAAATTTATGAGCTTGTTATACATCCAATAAAGAAAAATACAGATGCAATGTAGGATATATTGGACTGACTAGGCTTTTCTGATCGCACCCTTCTACTCATGTGTTTACCTAGCTTCACTGGAAGTAGGAATCCCATCATGAAATTTACAGTTATTAATTTTATGCAGCACAGCATGTCCCTATATCTTAGCTTTGGGATGTGGTAGGGCCAAAATTACCACACCACTGTCTTCGTCAGGACCTCTCTGACACACGGTGTGGGTTGAAGAAGATCTGAGGAGGTCACATATTTCACCCAAAAAAACACTAAGGGGTACCCCTTTGTGTTTTTTCAGACTAAATTTTTGACCGTCTCAGATTTCTTCCAAACTCACGATGTTGATTAGGCAGGTCCTGACTTACACAAAGGTGTGATTATTTTTAGCCTATCGTATCCCAAAGCTGAGATATGAGGACAAACTTAACTGGGATTTTCTCTCAATAGGTTTATTTGTGTTGAATATATTGGAATTAAATTTATGAGCTTGTTATACGTCCAATAAAGCAAAATGCAGATGCAATGTAGGATATATTGGACTGACTAGGCTTTTCTAATCGCACCGTTCTACTCATGTGTTTACCTAGCTTCACTGGAAGTAGGAATCCCATCATGAAATTTACAGTTATTAATTTCATGCAGCACAGCATGTCACTATATCTTAGCTTTGGGATGTGGTAGGGCAAAAATTACCACACCACTGTCTTCGTCAGGACCTCTCTGACACACGGTGTGGGTTTGAAGAAGAGCTGAGGAGGTCACATATTTCACGCAAAAAAAACACTAAGGGGTACCCCTTTGTGTTTTTTTAGACTAAATTTTTGACCATCTCAGATTTCTTCCAAACTCACGATGTTGATTAGGCAGGTCCTGACTTACACAAAGGTGTGATTATTTTCAGCCTATCTCATTCCAAAGCTGAGATATGAGGTCTAACGTAAGTGGGATTTTCTCTCAATAGGTTTATTTGTGTTGAATATATTGGAATTAAATTTATGAGCTTGTTATACATCCAATAAAGCAAAATACAGATGCAATGTAGGATATATTGGACTGACTAGGCTTTTCTGATCGCACCCTTCTACTCATGTGTTTACCTAGCTTCACTGGAAGTAGGAATCCCATCATGAAATTTACAGTTATACATTTTATGCAGCACAGCATGTCCCTATATCTTAGCTTTGGGATGTGGTAGGGCAAAAATTACCACACCACTGTCTTCGTCAGGACCTCTCTGACACACGATGTGGGTTGAAGAAGATCTGAGGAGGTCACATATTTCACCCAAAAAAACACTAAGGGTTAACCCTTTGTGTTTTTTCAGACTAAATTTTTGACCGTCTCAGATTTCTTCCAAACTCACGATGTTGATTAGGCAGGTCCTGACTTACACAAAGGTGTGATTATTTTTAGCCTATCGTATCCCAAAGCTGAGATATGAGGACAAACTTAACTGGGATTTTCTCTCAATAGGTTTATTTGTGTTGAATATATTGGAATTAAATTTATGAGCTTGTTATACGTCCAATAAAGCAAAATGCAGATGCAATGTAGGATATATTGGACTGACTAGGCTTTTCTAATCGCACCGTTCTACTCATGTGTTTACCTAGCTTCACTGGAAGTAGAAATCCCATCATGAAATTTACAGTTATTAATTTCATGCAGCACAGCATGTCACTATATCTTAGCTTTGGGATGTGGTAGGGCAAAAATTACCACACCACTGTCTTCGTCAGGACCTCTCTGACACACGGTGTGGGTTTGAAGAAGAGCTGAGGAGGTCACATATTTCACGCAAAAAAACACTAAGGGGTACGATTTCTTCCAAACTCACGATGTTGATTAGGCAGGTCCTGACTTACACAAAGGTGTGATTATTTTCAGCCTATCTCATTCCAAAGCTGAGATATGAGGTCTAACGTAAGTGGGATTTTCTCTCAATAGGTTTATTTGTGTTGAATATATTGGAATTAAATTTATGAGCTTGTTATACATCCAATAAAGCAAAATACAGATGCAATGTAGGATATATTGGACTGACTAGGCTTTTCTGATCGCACCCTTCTACTCATGTGTTTACCTAGCTTCACTGGAAGTAGGAATCCCATCATGAAATTTACAGTTATACATTTTATGCAGCACAACATGTCCCTATATCTCAGCTCTGGGATGTGGTAGGGCAACAATTACCACACCACTGTCTTCGTCAGGACCTCCCTGACACATGGTGTGGGTATGAACAAGATCTGAAGAGGTCACATATTTCACCCAAAAAAACACTAAGGGGTACCCCTTTGTGTTTTTTTAGACAAAATTTTTGACCGTCTCAGATTTCTTCCAAACTCATGATGTTGATTAGGCAGGTCCTGACTTACACAAAGGTGTGATTATTTTTAGCCTATCGTATCCCAAAGCTGAGATATGAGGACAAACTTAACTGGGATTTTCTCTCAATAGGTTTATTTGTGTTGAATATATTGGAATTAAATTTATGAGCTTGTTATACGTCCAATAAAGCAAAATGCAGATGCATTGTAGGATATATTGGACTGACTAGGCTTTTCTAATCGCACCGTTCTACTCATGTGTTTACCTAGCTTCACTGGAAGTAGGAATCCCATCATGAAATTTACAGTTATTAATTTCATGCAGCACAGCATGTCACTATATCTTAGCTTTGGGATGTGGTAGGGCAAAAATTACCACACCACTGTCTTCGTCAGGACCTCTCTGACACACGGTGTGGGTTTGAAGAAGAGCTGAGGAGGTCACATATTTCACGCAAAAAAAAACACTAAGGGGTACCCCTTTGTGTTTTTTTAGACTAAATTTTTGACCGTCTCAGATTTCTTCCAAACTCACGATGTTGATTAGGCAGGTCCTGACTTACACAAAGGTGTGATTATTTTCAGCCTATCTCATTCCAAAGCTGAGATATGAGGTCTAACGTAAGTGGGATTTTCTCTCAATAGGTTTATTTGTGTTGAATATATTGGAATTAAATTTATGAGCTTGTTATACATCCAATAAAGCAAAATACAGATGCAATGTAGGATATATTGGACTGACTAGGCTTTTCTGATCGCACCCTTCTACTCATGTGTTTACCTAGCTTCACTGGAAGTAGGAATCCCATCATGAAATTTACAGTTATACATTTTATGCAGCACAGCATGTCCCTATATCTTAGCTTTGGGATGTGGTAGGGCAAAAATTACCACACCACTGTCTTCGTCAGGACCTCTCTGACACACGATGTGGGTTGAAGAAGATCTGAGGAGGTCACATATTTCACCCAAAAAAACACTAGGGGTTAACCCTTTGTGTTTTTTCAGACTAAATTTTTGACCGTCTCAGATTTCTTCCAAACTCACGATGTTGATTAGGCAGGTCCTGACTTACACAAAGGTGTGATTATTTTTAGCCTATCGTATCCCAAAGCTGAGATATGAGGACAAACTTAACTGGGATTTTCTCTCAATAGGTTTATTTGTGTTGAATATATTGGAATTAAATTTATGAGCTTGTTATACGTCCAATAAAGCAAAATGCAGATGCAATGTAGGATATATTGGACTGACTAGGCTTTTCTAATCGCACCGTTCTACTCATGTGTTTACCTAGCTTCACTGGAAGTAGAAATCCCATCATGAAATTTACAGTTATTAATTTCATGCAGCACAGCATGTCACTATATCTTAGCTTTGGGATGTGGTAGGGCAAAAATTACCACACCACTGTCTTCGTCAGGACCTCTCTGACACACGGTGTGGGTTTGAAGAAGAGCTGAGGAGGTCACATATTTCACGCAAAAAAACACTAAGGGGTACGATTTCTTCCAAACTCACGATGTTGATTAGGCAGGTCCTGACTTACACAAAGGTGTGATTATTTTCAGCCTATCTCATTCCAAAGCTGAGATATGAGGTCTAACGTAAGTGGGATTTTCTCTCAATAGGTTTATTTGTGTTGAATATATTGGAATTAAATTTATGAGCTTGTTATACATCCAATAAAGCAAAATACAGATGCAATGTAGGATATATTGGACTGACTAGGCTTTTCTGATCGCACCCTTCTACTCATGTGTTTACCTAGCTTCACTGGAAGTAGGAATCCCATCATGAAATTTACAGTTATACATTTTATGCAGCACAACATGTCCCTATATCTCAGCTCTGGGATGTGGTAGGGCAACAATTACCACACCACTGTCTTCGTCAGGACCTCCCTGACACATGGTGTGGGTATGAACAAGATCTGAAGAGGTCACATATTTCACCCAAAAAAACACTAAGGGGTACCCCTTTGTGTTTTTTTAGACAAAATTTTTGACCGTCTCAGATTTCTTCCAAACTCATGATGTTGATTAGGCAGGTCCTGACTTACACAAAGGTGTGATTATTTTTAGCCTATCGTATCCCAAAGCTGAGATATGAGGACAAACTTAACTGGGATTTTCTCTCAATAGGTTTATTTGTGTTGAATATATTGGAATTAAATTTATGAGCTTGTTATACGTCCAATAAAGCAAAATGCAGATGCATTGTAGGATATATTGGACTGACTAGGCTTTTCTAATCGCACCGTTCTACTCATGTGTTTACCTAGCTTCACTGGAAGTAGGAATCCCATCATGAAATTTACAGTTATTAATTTCATGCAGCACAGCATGTCACTATATCTTAGCTTTGGGATGTGGTAGGGCAAAAATTACCACACCACTGTCTTCGTCAGGACCTCTCTGACACACGGTGTGGGTTTGAAGAAGAGCTGAGGAGGTCACATATTTCACGCAAAAAAAACACTAAGGGGTACCCCTTTGTGTTTTTTTAGACTAAATTTTTGACCGTCTCAGATTTCTTCCAAACTCACGATGTTGATTAGGCAGGTCCTGACTTACACAAAGGTGTGATTATTTTCAGCCTATCTCATTCCAAAGCTGAGATATGAGGTCTAACGTAAGTGGGATTTTCTCTCAATAGGTTTATTTGTGTTGAATATATTGGAATTAAATTTATGAGCTTGTTATACATCCAATAAAGCAAAATACAGATGCAATGTAGGATATATTGGACTGACTAGGCTTTTCTGATCGCACCCTTCTACTCATGTGTTTACCTAGCTTCACTGGAAGTAGGAATCCCATCATGAAATTTACAGTTATACATTTTATGCAGCACAGCATGTCCCTATATCTTAGCTTTGGGATGTGGTAGGGCAAAAATTACCACACCACTGTCTTCGTCAGGACCTCTCTGACACACGATGTGGGTTGAAGAAGATCTGAGGAGGTCACATATTTCACCCAAAAAAACACTAGGGGTTAACCCTTTGTGTTTTTTCAGACTAAATTTTTGACCGTCTCAGATTTCTTCCAAACTCACGATGTTGATTAGGCAGGTCCTGACTTACACAAAGGTGTGATTATTTTTAGCCTATCGTATCCCAAAGCTGAGATATGAGGACAAACTTAACTGGGATTTTCTCTCAATAGGTTTATTTGTGTTGAATATATTGGAATTAAATTTATGAGCTTGTTATACGTCCAATAAAGCAAAATGCAGATGCAATGTAGGATATATTGGACTGACTAGGCTTTTCTAATCGCACCGTTCTACTCATGTGTTTACCTAGCTTCACTGGAAGTAGAAATCCCATCATGAAATTTACAGTTATTAATTTCATGCAGCACAGCATGTCACTATATCTTAGCTTTGGGATGTGGTAGGGCAAAAATTACCACACCACTGTCTTCGTCAGGACCTCTCTGACACACGGTGTGGGTTTGAAGAAGAGCTGAGGAGGTCACATATTTCACGCAAAAAAACACTAAGGGGTACCCCTTTGTGTTTTTTTAGACTAAATTTTTGACCGTCTCAGATTTCCTCCAAACTCACGATGTTGAATAGGCAGGTCCTGACTTACACAAAGGTGTGATTATTTTCAGCCTATCTCATCCCAAAGCTGAGATATGAGGTCTAACGTAAGTGGGATTTTCTCTCAATAGGTTTATTTGTGTTGAATATATTGGAATTAAATTTATGAGCTTGTTATACATCCAATAAAGAAAAATACAGATGCAATGTAGGATATATTGGACTGACTAGGCTTTTCTGATCGCACCCTTCTACTCATGTGTTTACCTAGCTTCACTGGAAGTAGGAATCCCATCATGAAATTTACAGTTATTAATTTTATGCAGCACAGCATGTCCCTATATCTTAGCTTTGGGATGTGGTAGGGCAAAAATTACCACACCACTGTCTTCGTCAGGACCTCTCTGACACACGATGTTGGTTGAAGAAGATCTGAGGAGGTCACATATTTCACCCAAAAAAGCACTAAGGGGTACCCCTTTGTGTTTTTTCAGACTAAATTTTTGACCGTCTCAGATTTCTTCCAAACTCACGATGTTGATTAGGCAGGTCCTGACTTACACAAAGGTGTGATTATTTTTAGCCTATCGTATCCCAAAGCTGAGATATGAGGACAAACTTAACTGGGATTTTCTCTCAATAGGTTTATTTGTGTTGAATATATTGGAATTAAATTTATGAGCTTGTTATACGTCCAATAAAGCAAAATGCAGATGCAATGTAGGATATATTGGACTGACTAGGCTTTTCTAATCGCACCGTTCTACTCATGTGTTTACCTAGCTTCACTGGAAGTAGGAATCCCATCATGAAATTTACAGTTATTAATTTCATGCAGCACAGCATGTCACTATATCTTAGCTCTGGGATGTGGTAGGGCAACAATTACCACACCACTGTCTTCGTCAGGACCTCTCTGACACACGGTGTGGGTTTGAAGAAGAGCTGAGGAGGTCACATATTTCACGCAAAAAAACACTAAGGGGTACCCCTTTGTGTTTTTTTAGACTAAATTTTTGACCGTCTCAGATTTCTTCCAAACTCACGATGTTGATTAGGCAGGTCCTGACTTACACAAAGGTGTGATTATTTTCAGCCTATCTCATTCCAAAGCTGAGATATGAGGTCTAACGTAAGTGGGATTTTCTCTCAATAGGTTTATTTGTGTTGAATATATTGGAATTAAATTTATGAGCTTGTTATACATCCAATAAAGCAAAATACAGATGCAATGTAGGATATATTGGACTGACTAGGCTTTTCTGATCGCACCCTTCTACTCATGTGTTTACCTAGCTTCACTGGAAGTAGGAATCCCATCATGAAATTTACAGTTATACATTTTATGCAGCACAGCATGTCCCTATATCTTAGCTTTGGAATGTAGTAGGGCAAAAATTACCACACCACTGTCTTCGTCAGGACCTCTCTGACACACGGTGTGGGTTTGAAGAAGAGCTGAGGAGGTCACAAATTTCACGCAAAAAAAACACTAAGGGGTACCCCTTTGTGTTTTTTTAGACTAAATTTTTGACCGTCTCAGATTTCTTCCAAACTCACGATGTTGATTAGGCAGGTCCTGACTTACACAAAGGTGTGATTATTTTCAGCCTATCTCATTCCAAAGCTGAGATATGAGGTCTAACGTAAGTGGGATTTTCTCTCAATAGGTTTATTTGTGTTGAATATATTGGAATTAAATTTATGAGCTTGTTATACATCCAATAAAGCAAAATACAGATGCAATGTAGGATATATTGGACTGACTAGGCTATTCTGATCGCACCCTTCTACTCATGTGTTTACCTAGCTTCACTGGAAGTAGGAATCCCATCATGAAATTTACAGTTATACATTTTATGCAGCACAACATGTCCCTATATCTCAGCTCTGGGATGTGGTAGGGCAACAATTACCACACCACTGTCTTTGTCAGGACCTCCCTGACACATGGTGTGGGTATGAACAAGATCTGAAGAGGTCACATATTTCACCCAAAAAAACACTAAGGGGTACCCCTTTGTGTTTTTTTAGACTAAATTTTTGACCGTCTCAGATTTCTTCCAAACTCACGATGTTGATTAGGCAGGTCCTGACTTACACAAAGGTGTGATTATTTTCAGCCTATCTCATCCCAAAGCTGAGATATGAGGTCTAACGTAAGTGGGATTTTCTCTCAATAGGTTTATTTGTGTTGAATATATTGGAATTAAATTTATGAGCTTGTTATACATCCAATAAAGAAAAATACAGATGCAATGTAGGATATATTGGACTGACTAGGCTTTTCTGATCGCACCCTTCTACTCATGTGTTTACCTAGCTTCACTGGAAGTAGGAATCCCATCATGAAATTTACAGTTATTAATTTTATGCAGCACAGCATGTCCCTATATCTTAGCTTTGGGATGTGGTAGGGCCAAAATTACCACACCACTGTCTTCGTCAGGACCTCTCTGACACACGGTGTGGGTTGAAGAAGATCTGAGGAGGTCACATATTTCACCCAAAAAAACACTAAGGGGTACCCCTTTGTGTTTTTTCAGACTAAATTTTTGACCGTCTCAGATTTCTTCCAAACTCACGATGTTGATTAGGCAGGTCCTGACTTACACAAAGGTGTGATTATTTTTAGCCTATCGTATCCCAAAGCTGAGATATGAGGACAAACTTAACTGGGATTTTCTCTCAATAGGTTTATTTGTGTTGAATATATTGGAATTAAATTTATGAGCTTGTTATACGTCCAATAAAGCAAAATGCAGATGCAATGTAGGATATATTGGACTGACTAGGCTTTTCTAATCGCACCGTTCTACTCATGTGTTTACCTAGCTTCACTGGAAGTAGGAATCCCATCATGAAATTTACAGTTATTAATTTCATGCAGCACAGCATGTCACTATATCTTAGCTTTGGGATGTGGTAGGGCAAAAATTACCACACCACTGTCTTCGTCAGGACCTCTCTGACACACGGTGTGGGTTTGAAGAAGAGCTGAGGAGGTCACATATTTCACGCAAAAAAAACACTAAGGGGTACCCCTTTGTGTTTTTTTAGACTAAATTTTTGACCATCTCAGATTTCTTCCAAACTCACGATGTTGATTAGGCAGGTCCTGACTTACACAAAGGTGTGATTATTTTCAGCCTATCTCATCCCAAAGCTGAGATATGAGGTCTAACGTAAGTGGGATTTTCTCTCAATAGGTTTATTTGTGTTGAATATATTGGAATTAAATTTATGAGCTTGTTATACATCCAATAAAGAAAAATACAGATGCAATGTAGGATATATTGGACTGACTAGGCTTTTCTGATCGCACCCTTCTACTCATGTGTTTACCTAGCTTCACTGGAAGTAGGAATCCCATCATGAAATTTACAGTTATTAATTTTATGCAGCACAGCATGTCCCTATATCTTAGCTTTGGGATGTGGTAGGGCCAAAATTACCACACCACTGTCTTCGTCAGGACCTCTCTGACACACGGTGTGGGTTGAAGAAGATCTGAGGAGGTCACATATTTCACCCAAAAAAACACTAAGGGGTACCCCTTTGTGTTTTTTCAGACTAAATTTTTGACCGTCTCAGATTTCTTCCAAACTCACGATGTTGATTAGGCAGGTCCTGACTTACACAAAGGTGTGATTATTTTTAGCCTATCGTATCCCAAAGCTGAGATATGAGGACAAACTTAACTGGGATTTTCTCTCAATAGGTTTATTTGTGTTGAATATATTGGAATTAAATTTATGAGCTTGTTATACGTCCAATAAAGCAAAATGCAGATGCAATGTAGGATATATTGGACTGACTAGGCTTTTCTAATCGCACCGTTCTACTCATGTGTTTACCTAGCTTCACTGGAAGTAGGAATCCCATCATGAAATTTACAGTTATTAATTTCATGCAGCACAGCATGTCACTATATCTTAGCTTTGGGATGTGGTAGGGCAAAAATTACCACACCACTGTCTTCGTCAGGACCTCTCTGACACACGGTGTGGGTTTGAAGAAGAGCTGAGGAGGTCACATATTTCACGCAAAAAAAACACTAAGGGGTACCCCTTTGTGTTTTTTTAGACTAAATTTTTGACCATCTCAGATTTCTTCCAAACTCACGATGTTGATTAGGCAGGTCCTGACTTACACAAAGGTGTGATTATTTTCAGCCTATCTCATTCCAAAGCTGAGATATGAGGTCTAACGTAAGTGGGATTTTCTCTCAATAGGTTTATTTGTGTTGAATATATTGGAATTAAATTTATGAGCTTGTTATACATCCAATAAAGCAAAATACAGATGCAATGTAGGATATATTGGACTGACTAGGCTTTTCTGATCGCACCCTTCTACTCATGTGTTTACCTAGCTTCACTGGAAGTAGGAATCCCATCATGAAATTTACAGTTATACATTTTATGCAGCACAACATGTCCCTATATCTCAGCTCTGGGATGTGGTAGGGCAACAATTACCACACCACTGTCTTCGTCAGGACCTCCCTGACACATGGTGTGGGTATGAACAAGATCTGAAGAGGTCACATATTTCACCCAAAAAAACACTAAGGGGTACCCCTTTGTGTTTTTTTAGACAAAATTTTTGACCGTCTCAGATTTCTTCCAAACTCATGATGTTGATTAGGCAGGTCCTGACTTACACAAAGGTGTGATTATTTTTAGCCTATCGTATCCCAAAGCTGAGATATGAGGACAAACTTAACTGGGATTTTCTCTCAATAGGTTTATTTGTGTTGAATATATTGGAATTAAATTTATGAGCTTGTTATACGTCCAATAAAGCAAAATGCAGATGCAATGTAGGATATATTGGACTGACTAGGCTTTTCTAATCGCACCGTTCTACTCATGTGTTTACCTAGCTTCACTGGAAGTAGGAATCCCATCATGAAATTTACAGTTATACATTTTATGCAGCACAGCATGTCACTATATCTTAGCTTTGGGATGTGGTAGGGCAAAAATTACCACACCACTGTCTTCGTCAGGACCTCTCTGACACACGGTGTGGGTTTGAAGAAGAGCTGAGGAGGTCACATATTTCACGCAAAAAAAACACTAAGGGGTACCCCTTTGTGTTTTTTTAGACTAAATTTTTGACCATCTCAGATTTCTTCCAAACTCACGATGTTGATTAGGCAGGTCCTGACTTACACAAAGGTGTGATTATTTTTAGCCTATCGTATCCCAAAGCTGAGATATGAGGACAAACTTAACTGGGATTTTCTCTCAATAGGTTTATTTGTGTTGAATATATTGGAATTAAATTTATGAGCTTGTTATACATCCAATAAAGCAAAAAACAGATGCAATGTAGGATATATTGGACTGACTAGGCTTTTCTGATCGCACCGTTCTACTCATGTGTTTACCTAGCTTCACTGGAAGTAGGAATCCCATCATGAAATTTACAGTTATACATTTTATGCAGCACAGCATGTCCCTATATCTTAGCTTTGGGATGTAGTAGGGCAAAAATTACCACACCACTGTCTTCGTCAGGACCTCTCTGACACACGATGTGGGTTGAAGAAGATCTGAGGAGGTCACATATTTCACCCAAAAAAACACTAAGGGTTAAACCTTTGTGTTTTTTCAGACTAAATTTTTGACCGTCTCAGATTTCTTCCAAACTCACGATGTTGATTAGGCAGGTCCTGACTTACACAAAGGTGTGATTATTTTTAGCCTATCGTATCCCAAAGCTGAGATATGAGGACAAACTTAACTGGGATTTTCTCTCAATAGGTTTATTTGTGTTGAATATATTGGAATTAAATTTATGAGCTTGTTATACATCCAATAAAGCAAAATACAGATGCAATGTAGGATATATTGGACTGACTAGGCTTTTCTGATCGCACCCTTCTACTCATGTGTTTACCTAGCTTCACTGGAAGTAGGAATCCCATCATGAAATTTACAGTTATACATTTTATGCAGCACAGCATGTCCCTATATCTTAGCTTTGGGATGTGGTAGGGCAAAAATTACCACACCACTGTCTTCGTCAGGACCTCTCTGACACACGATGTGGGTTGAAGAAGATCTGAGGAGGTCACATATTTCACCCAAAAAAACACTAAGGGGTACCCCTTTGTGTTTTTTTAGACTAAATTTTTGACCGTCTCAGATTTCTTCCAAACTCACGATGTTGATTAGGCAGGTCCTGACTTACACAAAGGTGTGATTATTTTCAGCCTATCTCATTCCAAAGCTGAGATATGAGGTCTAACGTAAGTGGGATTTTCTCTCAATAGGTTTATTTGTGTTGAATATATTGGAATTAAATTTATGAGCTTGTTATACATCCAATAAAGCAAAATACAGATGCAATGTAGGATATATTGGACTGACTAGGCTTTTCTGATCGCACCCTTCTACTCATGTGTTTACCTAGCTTCACTGGAAGTAGGAATCCCATCATGAAATTTACAGTTATACATTTTATGCAGCACAGCATGTCCCTATATCTTAGCTTTGGGATGTGGTAGGGCAAAAATTACCACACCACTGTCTTCGTCAGGACCTCTCTGACACACGATGTTGGTTGAAGAAGATCTGAGGAGGTCACATATTTCACCCAAAAAAGCACTAAGGGGTACCCCTTTGTGTTTTTTCAGACTAAATTTTTGACCGTCTCAGATTTCTTCCAAACTCACGATGTTGATTAGGCAGGTCCTGACTTACACAAAGGTGTGATTATTTTTAGCCTATCGTATCCCAAAGCTGAGATATGAGGACAAACTTAACTGGGATTTTCTCTCAATAGGTTTATTTGTGTTGAATATATTGGAATTAAATTTATGAGCTTGTTATACGTCCAATAAAGCAAAATGCAGATGCAATGTAGGATATATTGGACTGACTAGGCTTTTCTAATCGCACCGTTCTACTCATGTGTTTACCTAGCTTCACTGGAAGTAGGAATCCCATCATGAAATTTACAGTTATTAATTTCATGCAGCACAGCATGTCACTATATCTTAGCTTTGGGATGTGGTAGGGCAACAATTACCACACCACTGTCTTCGTCAGGACCTCTCTGACACACGGTGTGGGTTTGAAGAAGAGCTGAGGAGGTCACATATTTCACGCAAAAAAACACTAAGGGGTACCCCTTTGTGTTTTTTTAGACTAAATGTTTGACCGTCTCAGATTTCTTCCAAACTCACGATGTTGATTAGGCAGGTCCTGACTTACACAAAGGTGTGATTATTTTCAGCCTATCTCATTCCAAAGCTGAGATATGAGGTCTAACGTAAGTGGGATTTTCTCTCAATAGGTTTATTTGTGTTGAATATATTGGAATTAAATTTATGAGCTTGTTATACATCCAATAAAGCAAAATACAGATGCAATGTAGGATATATTGGACTGACTAGGCTTTTCTGATCGCACCCTTCTACTCATGTGTTTACCTAGCTTCACTGGAAGTAGGAATCCCATCATGAAATTTACAGTTATACATTTTATGCAGCACAGCATGTCCCTATATCTTAGCTTTGGAATGTAGTAGGGCAAAAATTACCACACCACTGTCTTCGTCAGGACCTCTCTGACACACGATGTTGGTTGAAGAAGATCTGAGGAGGTCACATATTTCACCCAAAAAAGCACTAAGGGGTACCCCTTTGTGTTTTTTCAGACTAAATTTTTGACCGTCTCAGATTTCTTCCAAACTCACGATGTTGATTAGGCAGGTCCTGACTTACACAAAGGTGTGATTATTTTTAGCCTATCGTATCCCAAAGCTGAGATATGAGGACAAACTTAACTGGGATTTTCTCTCAATAGGTTTATTTGTGTTGAATATATTGGAATTAAATTTATGAGCTTGTTATACGTCCAATAAAGCAAAATGCAGATGCAATGTAGGATATATTGGACTGACTAGGCTTTTCTAATCGCACCGTTCTACTCATGTGTTTACCTAGCTTCACTGGAAGTAGGAATCCCATCATGAAATTTACAGTTATTAATTTCATGCAGCACAGCATGTCACTATATCTTAGCTCTGGGATGTGGTAGGGCAACAATTACCACACCACTGTCTTCGTCAGGACCTCTCTGACACACGGTTTGGGTTTGAAGAAGAGCTGAGGAGGTCACATATTTCACGCAAAAAAACACTAAGGGGTACCCCTTTGTGTTTTTTTAGACTAAATTTTTGACCGTCTCAGATTTCTTCCAAACTCACGATGTTGATTAGGCAGGTCCTGACTTACACAAAGGTGTGATTATTTTCAGCCTATCTCATTCCAAAGCTGAGATATGAGGTCTAACGTAAGTGGGATTTTCTCTCAATAGGTTTATTTGTGTTGAATATATTGGAATTAAATTTATGAGCTTGTTATACATCCAATAAAGCAAAATACAGATGCAATGTAGGATATATTGGACTGACTAGGCTTTTCTGATCGCACCCTTCTACTCATGTGTTTACCTAGCTTCACTGGAAGTAGGAATCCCATCATGAAATTTACAGTTATACATTTTATGCAGCACAGCATGTCCCTATATCTTAGCTTTGGAATGTAGTAGGGCAAAAATTACCACACCACTGTCTTCGTCAGGACCTCTCTGACACACGATGTGGGTTGAAGAAGATCTGAGGAGGTCACATATTTCACGCAAAAAAACACTAAGGGGTACCCCTTTGTGTTTTTTTAGACTAAATTTTTGACCGTCTCAGATTTCTTCCAAACTCACGATGTTGATTAGGCAGGTCCTGACTTACACAAAGGTGTGATTATTTTCAGCCTATCTCATTCCAAAGCTGAGATATGAGGTCTAACGTAAGTGGGATTTTCTCTCAATAGGTTTATTTGTGTTGAATATATTGGAATTAAATTTATGAGCTTGTTATACATCCAATAAAGCAAAATACAGATGCAATGTAGGATATATTGGACTGACTAGGCTTTTCTGATCGCACCCTTCTACTCATGTGTTTACCTAGCTTCACTGGAAGTAGGAATCCCATCATGAAATTTACAGTTATTAATTTTATGCAGCACAGCATGTCCCTATATCTTAGCTTTGGGATGTGGTAGGGCAAAAATTACCACACCACTGTCTTCGTCAGGACCTCTCTGACACACGATGTTGGTTGAAGAAGATCTGAGGAGGTCACATATTTCACCCAAAAAAGCACTAAGGGGTACCCCTTTGTGTTTTTTCAGACTAAATTTTTGACCGTCTCAGATTTCTTCCAAACTCACGATGTTGATTAGGCAGGTCCTGACTTACACAAAGGTGTGATTATTTTTAGCCTATCGTATCCCAAAGCTGAGATATGAGGACAAACTTAACTGGGATTTTCTCTCAATAGGTTTATTTGTGTTGAATATATTGGAATTAAATTTATGAGCTTGTTATACGTCCAATAAAGCAAAATGCAGATGCAATGTAGGATATATTGGACTGACTAGGCTTTTCTAATCGCACCGTTCTACTCATGTGTTTACCTAGCTTCACTGGAAGTAGGAATCCCATCATGAAATTTACAGTTATTAATTTCATGCAGCACAGCATGTCACTATATCTTAGCTTTGGGATGTGGTAGGGCAACAATTACCACACCACTGTCTTCGTCAGGACCTCTCTGACACACGATGTGGGTTGAAGAAGATCTGAGGAGGTCACATATTTCACGCAAAAAAACACTAAGGGGTACCCCTTTGTGTTTTTTCAGACTAAATTTTTGACCGTCTCAGATTTCTTCCAAACTCACGATGTTGATTAGGCAGGTCCTGACTTACACAAAGGTGTGATTATTTTCAGCCTATCTCATTCCAAAGCTGAGATATGAGGTCTAACGTAAGTGGGATTTTCTCTCAATAGGTTTATTTGTGTTGAATATATTGGAATTAAATTTATGAGCTTGTTATACATCCAATAAAGCAAAATACAGATGCAATGTAGGATATATTGGACTGACTAGGCTTTTCTGATCGCACCCTTCTACTCATGTGTTTACCTAGCTTCACTGGAAGTAGGAATCCCATCATGAAATTTACAGTTATACATTTTATGCAGCACAGCATGTCCCTATATCTTAGCTTTGGAATGTAGTAGGGCAAAAATTACCACACCACTGTCTTCGTCAGGACCTCTCTGACACACGATGTGGGTTGAAGAAGATCTGAGGAGGTCACATATTTCACCCAAAAAAACACTAAGGGTTAAACCTTTGTGTTTTTTCAGACTAAATTTTTGACCATCTCAGATTTCTTCCAAACTCACGATGTTGATTAGGCAGGTCCTGACTTACACAAAGGTGTGATTATTTTTAGCCTATCGTATCCCAAAGCTGAGATATGAGGACAAACTTAACTGGGATTTTCTCTCAATAGGTTTATTTGTGTTGAATATATTGGAATTAAATTTATGAGCTTGTTATACATCCAATAAAGCAAAATACAGATGCAATGTAGGATATATTGGACTGACTAGGCTTTTCTGATCGCACCCTTCTACTCATGTGTTTACCTAGCTTCACTGGAAGTAGGAATCCCATCATGAAATTTACAGTTATACATTTTATGCAGCACAGCATGTCCCTATATCTTAGCTTTGGAATGTAGTAGGGCAAAAATTACCACACCACTGTCTTCGTCAGGACCTCTCTGACACACGATGTGGGTTGAAGAAGATCTGAGGAGGTCACATATTTCACCCAAAAAAACACTAAGGGTTAAACCTTTGTGTTTTTTCAGACTAAATTTTTGACCGTCTCAGATTTCTTCCAAACTCACGATGTTGATTAGGCAGGTCCTGACTTACACAAAGGTGTGATTATTTTTAGCCTATCGTATCCCAAAGCTGAGATATGAGGACAAACTTAACTGGGATTTTCTCTCAATAGGTTTATTTGTGTTGAATATATTGGAATTAAATTTATGAGCTTGTTATACATCCAATAAAGCAAAATACAGATGCAATGTAGGATATATTGGACTGACTAGGCTTTTCTGATCGCACCCTTCTACTCATGTGTTTACCTAGCTTCACTGGAAGTAGGAATCCCATCATGAAATTTACAGTTATACATTTTATGCAGCACAGCATGTCCCTATATCTTAGCTTTGGGATGTGGTAGGGCAAAAATTACCACACCACTGTCTTCGTCAGGACCTCTCTGACACACGATGTGGGTTGAAGAAGATCTGAGGAGGTCACATATTTCACCCAAAAAAACACTAAGGGGTACCCCTTTGTGTTTTTTTAGACTAAATTTTTGACCGTCTCAGATTTCTTCCAAACTCACGATGTTGATTAGGCAGGTCCTGACTTACACAAAGGTGTGATTATTTTCAGCCTATCTCATTCCAAAGCTGAGATATGAGGTCTAACGTAAGTGGGATTTTCTCTCAATAGGTTTATTTGTGTTGAATATATTGGAATTAAATTTATGAGCTTGTTATACATCCAATAAAGCAAAATACAGATGCAATGTAGGATATATTGGACTGACTAGGCTTTTCTGATCGCACCCTTCTACTCATGTGTTTACCTAGCTTCACTGGAAGTAGGAATCCCATCATGAAATTTACAGTTATACATTTTATGCAGCACAGCATGTCCCTATATCTTAGCTTTGGGATGTGGTAGGGCAAAAATTACCACACCACTGTCTTCGTCAGGACCTCTCTGACACACGATGTTGGTTGAAGAAGATCTGAGGAGGTCACATATTTCACCCAAAAAAGCACTAAGGGGTACCCCTTTGTGTTTTTTCAGACTAAATTTTTGACCGTCTCAGATTTCTTCCAAACTCACGATGTTGATTAGGCAGGTCCTGACTTACACAAAGGTGTGATTATTTTTAGCCTATCGTATCCCAAAGCTGAGATATGAGGACAAACTTAACTGGGATTTTCTCTCAATAGGTTTATTTGTGTTGAATATATTGGAATTAAATTTATGAGCTTGTTATACGTCCAATAAAGCAAAATGCAGATGCAATGTAGGATATATTGGACTGACTAGGCTTTTCTAATCGCACCGTTCTACTCATGTGTTTACCTAGCTTCACTGGAAGTAGGAATCCCATCATGAAATTTACAGTTATTAATTTCATGCAGCACAGCATGTCACTATATCTTAGCTTTGGGATGTGGTAGGGCAACAATTACCACACCACTGTCTTCGTCAGGACCTCTCTGACACACGGTGTGGGTTTGAAGAAGAGCTGAGGAGGTCACATATTTCACGCAAAAAAACACTAAGGGGTACCCCTTTGTGTTTTTTTAGACTAAATTTTTGACCGTCTCAGATTTCTTCCAAACTCACGATGTTGATTAGGCAGGTCCTGACTTACACAAAGGTGTGATTATTTTCAGCCTATCTCATTCCAAAGCTGAGATATGAGGTCTAACGTAAGTGGGATTTTCTCTCAATAGGTTTATTTGTGTTGAATATATTGGAATTAAATTTATGAGCTTGTTATACATCCAATAAAGCAAAATACAGATGCAATGTAGGATATATTGGACTGACTAGGCTTTTCTGATTGCACCCTTCTACTCATGTGTTTACCTAGCTTCACTGGAAGTAGGAATCCCATCATGAAATTTACAGTTATACATTTTATGCAGCACAGCATGTCCCTATATCTTAGCTTTGGAATGTAGTAGGGCAAAAATTACCACACCACTGTCTTCGTCAGGACCTCTCTGACACACGATGTGGGTTGAAGAAGATCTGAGGAGGTCACATATTTCACCCAAAAAAACACTAAGGGTTAAACCTTTGTGTTTTTTCAGACTAAATTTTTGACCGTCTCAGATTTCTTCCAAACTCACGATGTTGATTAGGCAGGTCCTGACTTACACAAAGGTGTGATTATTTTTAGCCTATCGTATCCCAAAGCTGAGATATGAGGACAAACTTAACTGGGATTTTCTCTCAATAGGTTTATTTGTGTTGAATATATTGGAATTAAATTTATGAGCTTGTTATACATCCAATAAAGCAAAATACAGATGCAATGTAGGATATATTGGACTGACTAGGCTTTTCTGATCGCACCCTTCTACTCATGTGTTTACCTAGCTTCACTGGAAGTAGGAATCCCATCATGAAATTTACAGTTATACATTTTATGCAGCACAGCATGTCCCTATATCTTAGCTTTGGAATGTAGTAGGGCAAAAATTACCACACCACTGTCTTCGTCAGGACCTCTCTGACACACGATGTGGGTTGAAGAAGATCTGAGGAGGTCACATATTTCACCCAAAAAAACACTAAGGGTTAAACCTTTGTGTTTTTTCAGACTAAATTTTTGACCGTCTCAGATTTCTTCCAAACTCACGATGTTGATTAGGCAGGTCCTGACTTACACAAAGGTGTGATTATTTTTAGCCTATCGTATCCCAAAGCTGAGATATGAGGACAAACTTAACTGGGATTTTCTCTCAATAGGTTTATTTGTGTTGAATATATTGGAATTAAATTTATGAGCTTGTTATACATCCAATAAAGCAAAATACAGATGCAATGTAGGATATATTGGACTGACTAGGCTTTTCTGATCGCACCCTTCTACTCATGTGTTTACCTAGCTTCACTGGAAGTAGGAATCCCATCATGAAATTTACAGTTATACATTTTATGCAGCACAGCATGTCCCTATATCTTAGCTTTGGGATGTGGTAGGGCAAAAATTACTACACCACTGTCTTCGTCAGGACCTCTCTGACACACGATGTGGGTTGAAGAAGATCTGAGGAGGTCACATATTTCACCCAAAAAAACACTAAGGGGTACCCCTTTGTGTTTTTTTAGACTAAATTTTTGACCGTCTCAGATTTCTTCCAAACTCACGATGTTGATTAGGCAGGTCCTGACTTACACAAAGGTGTGATTATTTTCAGCCTATCTCATTCCAAAGCTGAGATATGAGGTCTAACGTAAGTGGGATTTTCTCTCAATAGGTTTATTTGTGTTGAATATATTGGAATTAAATTTATGAGCTTGTTATACATCCAATAAAGCAAAATACAGATGCAATGTAGGATATATTGGACTGACTAGGCTTTTCTGATCGCACCCTTCTACTCATGTGTTTACCTAGCTTCACTGGAAGTAGGAATCCCATCATGAAATTTACAGTTATACATTTTATGCAGCACAGCATGTCCCTATATCTTAGCTTTGGAATGTAGTAGGGCAAAAATTACCACACCACTGTCTTCGTCAGGACCTCTCTGACACACGATGTGGGTTGAAGAAGATCTGAGGAGGTCACATATTTCACCCAAAAAAACACTAAGGGTTAAACCTTTGTGTTTTTTCAGACTAAATTTTTGACCGTCTCAGATTTCTTCCAAACTCACGATGTTGATTAGGCAGGTCCTGACTTACACAAAGGTGTGATTATTTTTAGCCTATCGTATCCCAAAGCTGAGATATGAGGACAAACTTAACTGGGATTTTCTCTCAATAGGTTTATTTGTGTTGAATATATTGGAATTAAATTTATGAGCTTGTTATACATCCAATAAAGCAAAATACAGATGCAATGTAGGATATATTGGACTGACTAGGCTTTTCTGATCGCACCCTTCTACTCATGTGTTTACCTAGCTTCACTGGAAGTAGGAATCCCATCATGAAATTTACAGTTATACATTTTATGCAGCACAGCATGTCCCTATATCTTAGCTTTGGAATGTAGTAGGGCAAAAATTACCACACCACTGTCTTCGTCAGGACCTCTCTGACACACGATGTGGGTTGAAGAAGATCTGAGGAGGTCACATATTTCACCCAAAAAAACACTAAGGGTTAAACCTTTGTGTTTTTTCAGACTAAATTTTTGACCGTCTCAGATTTCTTCCAAACTCACGATGTTGATTAGGCAGGTCCTGACTTACACAAAGGTGTGATTATTTTTAGCCTATCGTATCCCAAAGCTGAGATATGAGGACAAACTTAACTGGGATTTTCTCTCAATAGGTTTATTTGTGTTGAATATATTGGAATTAAATTTATGAGCTTGTTATACATCCAATAAAGCAAAATACAGATGCAATGTAGGATATATTGGACTGACTAGGCTTTTCTGATCGCACCCTTCTACTCATGTGTTTACCTAGCTTCACTGGAAGTAGGAATCCCATCATGAAATTTACAGTTATACATTTTATGCAGCACAGCATGTCCCTATATCTTAGCTTTGGGATGTGGTAGGGCAAAAATTACCACACCACTGTCTTCGTCAGGACCTCTCTGACACACGATGTGGGTTGAAGAAGATCTGAGAAGGTCACATATTTCACCCAAAAAAACACTAAGGGGTACCCCTTTGTGTTTTTTTAGACTAAATTTTTGACCGTCTCAGATTTCTTCCAAACTCACGATGTTGATTAGGCAGGTCCTGACTTACACAAAGGTGTGATTATTTTCAGCCTATCTCATTCCAAAGCTGAGATATGAGGTCTAACGTAAGTGGGATTTTCTCTCAATAGGTTTATTTGTGTTGAATATATTGGAATTAAATTTATGAGCTTGTTATACATCCAATAAAGCAAAATACAGATGCAATGTAGGATATATTGGACTGACTAGGCTTTTCTGATCGCACCCTTCTACTCATGTGTTTACCTAGCTTCACTGGAAGTAGGAATCCCATCATGAAATTTACAGTTATACATTTTATGCAGCACAGCATGTCCCTATATCTTAGCTTTGGGATGTGGTAGGGCAAAAATTACCACACCACTGTCTTCGTCAGGACCTCTCTGACACACGATGTTGGTTGAAGAAGATCTGAGGAGGTCACATATTTCACCCAAAAAAGCACTAAGGGGTACCCCTTTGTGTTTTTTCAGACTAAATTTTTGACCGTCTCAGATTTCTTCCAAACTCACGATGTTGATTAGGCAGGTCCTGACTTACACAAAGGTGTGATTATTTTTAGCCTATCGTATCCCAAAGCTGAGATATGAGGACAAACTTAACTGGGATTTTCTCTCAATAGGTTTATTTGTGTTGAATATATTGGAATTAAATTTATGAGCTTGTTATCCGTCCAATAAAGCAAAATGCAGATGCAATGTAGGATATATTGGACTGACTAGGCTTTTCTAATCGCACCGTTCTACTCATGTGTTTACCTAGCTTCACTGGAAGTAGGAATCCCATCATGAAATTTACAGTTATTAATTTCATGCAGCACAGCATGTCACTATATCTTAGCTCTGGGATGTGGTAGGGCAACAATTACCACACCACTGTCTTCGTCAGGACCTCTCTGACACACGGTGTGGGTTTGAAGAAGAGCTGAGGAGGTCACATATTTCACGCAAAAAAACACTAAGGGGTACCCCTTTGTGTTTTTTTAGACTAAATTTTTGACCGTCTCAGATTTCTTCCAAACTCACGATGATGATTAGGCAGGTCCTGACTTACACAAAGGTGTGATTATTTTCAGCCTATCTCATTCCAAAGCTGAGATATGAGGTCTAACGTAAGTGGGATTTTCTCTCAATAGGTTTATTTGTGTTGAATATATTGGAATTAAATTTATGAGCTTGTTATACATCCAATAAAGCAAAATACAGATGCAATGTAGGATATATTGGACTGACTAGGCTTTTCTGATCGCACCCTTCTACTCATGTGTTTACCTAGCTTCACTGGAAGTAGGAATCCCATCATGAAATTTACAGTTATACATTTTATGCAGCACAGCATGTCCCTATATCTTAGCTTTGGAATGTAGTAGGGCAAAAATTACCACACCACTGTCTTCGTCAGGACCTCTCTGACACACGGTGTGGGTTTGAAGAAGAGCTGAGGAGGTCACATATTTCACGCAAAAAAAACACTAAGGGGTACCCCTTTGTGTTTTTTTAGACTAAATTTTTGACCGTCTCAGATTTCTTCCAAACTCACGATGTTGATTAGGCAGGTCCTGACTTACACAAAGGTGTGATTATTTTCAGCCTATCTCATTCCAAAGCTGAGTTATGAGGTCTAACGTAAGTGGGATTTTCTCTCAATAGGTTTATTTGTGTTGAATATATTGGAATTAAATTTATGAGCTTGTTATACATCAAATAAAGCAAAATACAGATGCAATGTAGGATATATTGGACTGACTAGGCTATTCTGATCGCACCCTTCTACTCATGTGTTTACCTAGCTTCACTGGAAGTAGGAATCCCATCATGAAATTTACAGTTATACATTTTATGCAGCACAACATGTCCCTATATCTCAGCTCTGGGATGTGGTAGGGCAACAATTACCACACCACTGTCTTTGTCAGGACCTCCCTGACACATGGTGTGGGTATGAACAAGATCTGAAGAGGTCACATATTTCACCCAAAAAAACACTAAGGGGTACCCCTTTGTGTTTTTTTAGACTAAATTTTTGACCGTCTCAGATTTCTTCCAAACTCACGATGTTGATTAGGCAGGTCCTGACTTACACAAAGGTGTGATTATTTTCAGCCTATCTCATCCCAAAGCTGAGATATGAGGTCTAACGTAAGTGGGATTTTCTCTCAATAGGTTTATTTGTGTTGAATATATTGGAATTAAATTTATGAGCTTGTTATACATCCAATAAAGAAAAATACAGATGCAATGTAGGATATATTGGACTGACTAGGCTTTTCTGATCGCACCCTTCTACTCATGTGTTTACCTAGCTTCACTGGAAGTAGGAATCCCATCATGAAATTTACAGTTATTAATTTTATGCAGCACAGCATGTCCCTATATCTTAGCTTTGGGATGTGGTAGGGCCAAAATTACCACACCACTGTCTTCGTCAGGACCTCTCTGACACACGGTGTGGGTTGAAGAAGATCTGAGGAGGTCACATATTTCACCCAAAAAAACACTAAGGGGTACCCCTTTGTGTTTTTTCAGACTAAATTTTTGACCGTCTCAGATTTCTTCCAAACTCACGATGTTGATTAGGCAGGTCCTGACTTACACAAAGGTGTGATTATTTTTAGCCTATCGTATCCCAAAGCTGAGATATGAGGACAAACTTAACTGGGATTTTCTCTCAATAGGTTTATTTGTGTTGAATATATTGGAATTAAATTTATGAGCTTGTTATACGTCCAATAAAGCAAAATGCAGATGCAATGTAGGATATATTGGACTGACTAGGCTTTTCTAATCGCACCGTTCTACTCATGTGTTTACCTAGCTTCACTGGAAGTAGGAATCCCATCATGAAATTTACAGTTATTAATTTCATGCAGCACAGCATGTCACTATATCTTAGCTTTGGGATGTGGTAGGGCAAAAATTACCACACCACTGTCTTCGTCAGGACCTCTCTGACACACGGTGTGGGTTTGAAGAAGAGCTGAGGAGGTCACATATTTCACGCAAAAAAAACACTAAGGGGTACCCCTTTGTGTTTTTTTAGACTAAATTTTTGACCATCTCAGATTTCTTCCAAACTCACGATGTTGATTAGGCAGGTCCTGACTTACACAAAGGTGTGATTATTTTCAGCCTATCTCATTCCAAAGCTGAGATATGAGGTCTAACGTAAGTGGGATTTTCTCTCAATAGGTTTATTTGTGTTGAATATATTGGAATTAAATTTATGAGCTTGTTATACATCCAATAAAGCAAAATACAGATGCAATGTAGGATATATTGGACTGACTAGGCTTTTCTGATCGCACCCTTCTACTCATGTGTTTACCTAGCTTCACTGGAAGTAGGAATCCCATCATGAAATTTACAGTTATACATTTTATGCAGCACAGCATGTCCCTATATCTTAGCTTTGGGATGTGGTAGGGCAAAAATTACCACACCACTGTCTTCGTCAGGACCTCTCTGACACACGATGTGGGTTGAAGAAGATCTGAGGAGGTCACATATTTCACCCAAAAAAACACTAAGGGTTAACCCTTTGTGTTTTTTCAGACTAAATTTTTGACCGTCTCAGATTTCTTCCAAACTCACGATGTTGATTAGGCAGGTCCTGACTTACACAAAGGTGTGATTATTTTTAGCCTATCGTATCCCAAAGCTGAGATATGAGGACAAACTTAACTGGGATTTTCTCTCAATAGGTTTATTTGTGTTGAATATATTGGAATTAAATTTATGAGCTTGTTATACGTCCAATAAAGCAAAATGCAGATGCAATGTAGGATATATTGGACTGACTAGGCTTTTCTAATCGCACCGTTCTACTCATGTGTTTACCTAGCTTCACTGGAAGTAGAAATCCCATCATGAAATTTACAGTTATTAATTTCATGCAGCACAGCATGTCACTATATCTTAGCTTTGGGATGTGGTAGGGCAAAAATTACCACACCACTGTCTTCGTCAGGACCTCTCTGACACACGGTGTGGGTTTGAAGAAGAGCTGAGGAGGTCACATATTTCACGCAAAAAAACACTAAGGGGTACGATTTCTTCCAAACTCACGATGTTGATTAGGCAGGTCCTGACTTACACAAAGGTGTGATTATTTTCAGCCTATCTCATTCCAAAGCTGAGATATGAGGTCTAACGTAAGTGGGATTTTCTCTCAATAGGTTTATTTGTGTTGAATATATTGGAATTAAATTTATGAGCTTGTTATACATCCAATAAAGCAAAATACAGATGCAATGTAGGATATATTGGACTGACTAGGCTTTTCTGATCGCACCCTTCTACTCATGTGTTTACCTAGCTTCACTGGAAGTAGGAATCCCATCATGAAATTTACAGTTATACATTTTATGCAGCACAACATGTCCCTATATCTCAGCTCTGGGATGTGGTAGGGCAACAATTACCACACCACTGTCTTCATCAGGACCTCCCTGACACATGGTGTGGGTATGAACAAGATCTGAAGAGGTCACATATTTCACCCAAAAAAACACTAAGGGGTACCCCTTTGTGTTTTTTTAGACAAAATTTTTGACCGTCTCAGATTTCTTCCAAACTCATGATGTTGATTAGGCAGGTCCTGACTTACACAAAGGTGTGATTATTTTTAGCCTATCGTATCCCAAAGCTGAGATATGAGGACAAACTTAACTGGGATTTTCTCTCAATAGGTTTATTTGTGTTGAATATATTGGAATTAAATTTATGAGCTTGTTATACGTCCAATAAAGCAAAATGCAGATGCAATGTAGGATATATTGGACTGACTAGGCTTTTCTAATCGCACCGTTCTACTCATGTGTTTACCTAGCTTCACTGGAAGTAGGAATCCCATCATGAAATTTACAGTTATTAATTTCATGCAGCACAGCATGTCACTATATCTTAGCTTTGGGATGTGGTAGGGCAAAAATTACCACACCACTGTCTTCGTCAGGACCTCTCTGACACACGGTGTGGGTTTGAAGAAGAGCTGAGGAGGTCACATATTTCACGCAAAAAAAACACTAAGGGGTACCCCTTTGTGTTTTTTTAGACTAAATTTTTGACCGTCTCAGATTTCTTCCAAACTCACGATGTTGATTAGGCAGGTCCTGACTTACACAAAGGTGTGATTATTTTCAGCCTATCTCATTCCAAAGCTGAGATATGAGGTCTAACGTAAGTGGGATTTTCTCTCAATAGGTTTATTTGTGTTGAATATATTGGAATTAAATTTATGAGCTTGTTATACATCCAATAAAGCAAAATACAGATGCAATGTAGGATATATTGGACTGACTAGGCTTTTCTGATCGCACCCTTCTACTCATGTGTTTACCTAGCTTCACTGGAAGTAGGAATCCCATCATGAAATTTACAGTTATACATTTTATGCAGCACAGCATGTCCCTATATCTTAGCTTTGGGATGTGGTAGGGCAAAAATTACCACACCACTGTCTTCGTCAGGACCTCTCTGACACACGATGTGGGTTGAAGAAGATCTGAGGAGGTCACATATTTCACCCAAAAAAACACTAAGGGTTAACCCTTTGTGTTTTTTCAGACTAAATTTTTGACCGTCTCAGATTTCTTCCAAACTCACGATGTTGATTAGGCAGGTCCTGACTTACACAAAGGTGTGATTATTTTTAGCCTATCGTATCCCAAAGCTGAGATATGAGGACAAACTTAACTGGGATTTTCTCTCAATAGGTTTATTTGTGTTGAATATATTGGAATTAAATTTATGAGCTTGTTATACGTCCAATAAAGCAAAATGCAGATGCAATGTAGGATATATTGGACTGACTAGGCTTTTCTAATCGCACCGTTCTACTCATGTGTTTACCTAGCTTCACTGGAAGTAGAAATCCCATCATGAAATTTACAGTTATTAATTTCATGCAGCACAGCATGTCACTATATCTTAGCTTTGGGATGTGGTAGGGCAAAAATTACCACACCACTGTCTTCGTCAGGACCTCTCTGACACACGGTGTGGGTTTGAAGAAGAGCTGAGGAGGTCACATATTTCACGCAAAAAAACACTAAGGGGTACCCCTTTGTGTTTTTTTAGACTAAATTTTTGACCGTCTCAGATTTCTTCCAAACTCACGATGTTGATTAGGCAGGTCCTGACTTACACAAAGGTGTGATTATTTTCAGCCTATCTCATTCCAAAGCTGAGATATGAGGTCTAACGTAAGTGGGATTTTCTCTCAATAGGTTTATTTGTGTTGAATATATTGGAATTAAATTTATGAGCTTGTTATACATCCAATAAAGCAAAATACAGATGCAATGTAGGATATATTGGACTGACTAGGCTTTTCTGATCGCACCCTTCTACTCATGTGTTTACCTAGCTTCACTGGAAGTAGGAATCCCATCATGAAATTTACAGTTATTAATTTTATGCAG
Organism: Hoplias malabaricus; assembly: GCF_029633855.1. NCBI lineage: Eukaryota > Metazoa > Chordata > Actinopteri > Characiformes > Erythrinidae > Hoplias > Hoplias malabaricus. Next base: position 128,647 of record NW_027101202.1, read on the forward strand.
CACAGCATGTCCCTATATCTTAGCTTTGGGATGTGGTAGGGCAAAAATTACCACACCACTGTCTTCGTCAGGACCTCTCTGACACACGATGTTGGTTGAAGAAGATCTGAGGAGGTCACATATTTCACCCAAAAAAGCACTAAGGGGTACCCCTTTGTGTTTTTTCAGACTAAATTTTTGACCGTCTCAGATTTCTTCCAAACTCACGATGTTGATTAGGCAGGTCCTGACTTACACAAAGGTGTGATTATTTTTAGCCTATCGTATCCCAAAGCTGAGATATGAGGACAAACTTAACTGGGATTTTCTCTCAATAGGTTTATTTGTGTTGAATATATTGGAATTAAATTTATGAGCTTGTTATACGTCCAATAAAGCAAAATGCAGATGCAATGTAGGATATATTGGACTGACTAGGCTTTTCTAATCGCACCGTTCTACTCATGTGTTTACCTAGCTTCACTGGAAGTAGGAATCCCATCATGAAATTTACAGTTATTAATTTCATGCAGCACAGCATGTCACTATATCTTAGCTTTGGGATGTGGTAGGGCAACAATTACCACACCACTGTCTTCGTCAGGACCTCTCTGACACACGGTGTGGGTTTGAAGAAGAGCTGAGGAGGTCACATATTTCACGCAAAAAAACACTAAGGGGTACCCCTTTGTGTTTTTTTAGACTAAATTTTTGACCGTCTCAGATTTCTTCCAAACTCACAATGTTGATTAGGCAGGTCCTGACTTACACAAAGGTGTGATTATTTTCAGCCTATCTCATTCCAAAGCTGAGATATGAGGTCTAACGTAAGTGGGATTTTCTCTCAATAGGTTTATTTGTGTTGAATATATTGGAATTAAATTTATGAGCTTGTTATACATCCAATAAAGCAAAATACAGATGCAATGTAGGATATATTGGACTGACTAGGCTTTTCTGATCGCACCCTTCTACTCATGTGTTTACCTAGCTTCACTGGAAGTAGGAATCCCATCATGAAATTTACAGTTATACATTTTATGCAGCACAGCATGTCCCTATATCTTAGCTTTGGAATGTAGTAGGGCAAAAATTACCACACCACTGTCTTCGTCAGGACCTCTCTGACACACGATGTGGGTTGAAGAAGAGCTGAGGAGGTCACATATTTCACCCAAAAAAACACTAAGGGTTAAACCTTTGTGTTTTTTCAGACTAAATTTTTGACCGTCTCAGATTTCTTCCAAACTCACGATGTTGATTAGGCAGGTCCTGACTTACACAAAGGTGTGATTATTTTTAGCCTATCGTATCCCAAAGCTGAGATATGAGGACAAACTTAACTGGGATTTTCTCTCAATAGGTTTATTTGTGTTGAATATATTGGAATTAAATTTATGAGCTTGTTATACATCCAATAAAGCAAAATACAGATGCAATGTAGGATATATTGGACTGACTAGGCTTTTCTGATCGCACCCTTCTACTCATGTGTTTACCTAGCTTCACTGGAAGTAGGAATCCCATCATGAAATTTACAGTTATACATTTTATGCAGCACAGCATGTCCCTATATCTTAGCTTTGGGATGTGGTAGGGCAAAAATTACCACACCACTGTCTTCGTCAGGACCTCTCTGACACACGATGTGGGTTGAAGAAGATCTGAGGAGGTCACATATTTCACCCAAAAAAACACTAAGGGGTACCCCTTTGTGTTTTTTTAGACTAAATTTTTGACCGTCTCAGATTTCTTCCAAACTCACGATGTTGATTAGGCAGGTCCTGACTTACACAAAGGTGTGATTATTTTCAGCCTATCTCATTCCAAAGCTGAGATATGAGGTCTAACGTAAGTGGGATTTTCTCTCAATAGGTTTATTTGTGTTGAATATATTGGAATTAAATTTATGAGCTTGTTATACATCCAATAAAGCAAAATACAGATGCAATGTAGGATATATTGGACTGACTAGGCTTTTCTGATCGCACCCTTCTACTCATGTGTTTACCTAGCTTCACTGGAAGTAGGAATCCCATCATGAAATTTACAGTTATACATTTTATGCAGCACAGCATGTCCCTATATCTTAGCTTTGGGATGTGGTAGGGCAAAAATTACCACACCACTGTCTTCGTCAGGACCTCTCTGACACACGATGTGGGTTGAAGAAGATCTGAGGAGGTCACATATTTCACCCAAAAAAACACTAAGGGTTAAACCTTTGTGTTTTTTCAGACTAAATTTTTGACTGTCTCAGATTTCTTCCAAACTCACGATGTTGATTAGGCAGGTCCTGACTTACACAAAGGTGTGATTATTTTTAGCCTATCGTATCCCAAAGCTGAGATATGAGGACAAACTTAACTGGGATTTTCTCTCAATAGGTTTATTTGTGTTGAATATATTGGAATTAAATTTATGAGCTTGTTATACGTCCAATAAAGCAAAATGCAGATGCAATGAAGGATATATTGGACTGACTAGGCTTTTCTAATCGCACCGTTCTACTCATGTGTTTACCTAGCTTCACTGGAAGTAGAAATCCCTTCATGAAATTTACAGTTATTAATTTCATGCAGCACAGCATGTCACTATATCTTAGCTTTGGGATGTGGTAGGGCAAAAATTACCACACCACTGTCTTCGTCAGGACCTCTCTGACACACGGTGTGGGTTTGAAGAATAGCTGAGGAGGTCACATATTTCACGCAAAAAAAACACTAAGGGGTACCCCTTTGTGTTTTTTTAGACTAAATTTTTGACCGTCTCAGATTTCTTCCAAACTCACGATGTTGATTAGGCAGGTCCTGACTTACACAAAGGTGTGATTATTTTCAGCCTATCTCATTCCAAAGCTGAGATATGAGGTCTAACGTAAGTGGGATTTTCTCTCAATAGGTTTATTTGTGTTGAATATATTGGAATTAAATTTATGAGCTTGTTATACATCCAATAAAGCAAAATACAGATGCAATGTAGGATATATTGGACTGACTAGGCTTTTCTGATCGCACCCTTCTACTCATGTGTTTACCTAGCTTCACTGGAAGTAGGAATCCCATCATGAAATTTACAGTTATACATTTTATGCAGCACAACATGTCCCTATATCTCAGCTCTGGGATGTGGTAGGGCAACAATTACCACACCACTGTCTTTGTCAGGACCTCCCTGACACATGGTGTGGGTATGAACAAGATCTGAAGAGGTCACATATTTCACCCAAAAAAACACTAAGGGGTACCCCTTTGTGTTTTTTTAGACTAAATTTTTGACCGTCTCAGATTTCTTCCAAACTCACGATGTTGATTAGGCAGGTCCTGACTTACACAAAGGTGTGATTATTTTCAGCCTATCTCATCCCAAAGCTGAGATATGAGGTCTAACGTAAGTGGGATTTTCTCTCAATAGGTTTATTTGTGTTGAATATATTGGAATTAAATTTATGAGCTTGTTATACATCCAATAAAGAAAAATACAGATGCAATGTAGGATATATTGGACTGACTAGGCTTTTCTGATCGCACCCTTCTACTCATGTGTTTACCTAGCTTCACTGGAAGTAGGAATCCCATCATGAAATTTACAGTTATTAATTTTATGCAGCACAGCATGTCCCTATATCTTAGCTTTGGGATGTGGTAGGGCCAAAATTACCACACCACTGTCTTCGTCAGGACCTCTCTGACACACGGTGTGGGTTGAAGAAGATCTGAGGAGGTCACATATTTCACCCAAAAAAACACTAAGGGTTACCCCTTTGTGTTTTTTCAGACTAAATTTTTGACCGTCTCAGATTTCTTCCAAACTCACGATGTTGATTAGGCAGGTCCTGACTTACACAAAGGTGTGATTATTTTTAGCCTATCGTATCCCAAAGCTGAGATATGAGGACAAACTTAACTGGGATTTTCTCTCAATAGGTTTATTTGTGTTGAATATATTGGAATTAAATTTATGAGCTTGTTATACGTCCAATAAAGCAAAATGCAGATGCAATGTAGGATATATTGGACTGACTAGGCTTTTCTAATCGCACCGTTCTACTCATGTGTTTACCTAGCTTCACTGGAAGTAGGAATCCCATCATGAAATTTACAGTTATTAATTTCATGCAGCACAGCATGTCACTATATCTTAGCTTTGGGATGTGGTAGGGCAAAAATTACCACACCACTGTCTTCGTCAGGACCTCTCTGACACACGGTGTGGGTTTGAAGAAGAGCTGAGGAGGTCACATATTTCACGCAAAAAAAACACTAAGGGGTACCCCTTTGTGTTTTTTTAGACTAAATTTTTGACCGTCTCAGATTTCTTCCAAACTCACGATGTTGATTAGGCAGGTCCTGACTTACACAAAGGTGTGATTATTTTCAGCCTATCTCATTCCAAAGCTGAGATATGAGGTCTAACGTAAGTGGGATTTTCTCTCAATAGGTTTATTTGTGTTGAATATATTGGAATTAAATTTATGAGCTTGTTATACATCCAATAAAGCAAAATACAGATGCAATGTAGGATATATTGGACTGACTAGGCTTTTCTGATCGCACCCTTCTACTCATGTGTTTACCTAGCTTCACTGGAAGTAGGAATCCCATCATGAAATTTACAGTTATACATTTTATGCAGCACAGCATGTCCCTATATCTTAGCTTTGGGATGTGGTAGGGCAAAAATTACCACACCACTGTCTTCGTCAGGACCTCTCTGACACACGATGTGGGTTGAAGAAGATCTGAGGAGGTCACATATTTCACCCAAAAAAACACTAAGGGGTACCCCTTTGTGTTTTTTTAGACTAAATTTTTGACCGTCTCAGATTTCTTCCAAACTCACGATGTTGATTAGGCAGGTCCTGACTTACACAAAGGTGTGATTATTTTCAGCCTATCTCATTCCAAAGCTGAGATATGAGGTCTAACGTAAGTGGGATTTTCTCTCAATAGGTTTATTTGTGTTGAATATATTGGAATTAAATTTATGAGCTTGTTATACGTCCAATAAAGCAAAATGCAGATGCAATGTAGGATATATTGGACTGACTAGGCTTTTCTAATCGCACCGTTCTACTCATGTGTTTACCTAGCTTCACTGGAAGTAGGAATCCCATCATGAAATTTACAGTTATTAATTTCATGCAGCACAGCATGTCACTATATCTTAGCTTTGGGATGTGGTAGGGCAACAATTACCACACCACTGTCTTCGTCAGGACCTCTCTGACACACGGTGTGGGTTTGAAGAAGAGCTGAGGAGGTCACATATTTCACGCAAAAAAACACTAAGGGGTACCCCTTTGTGTTTTTTTAGACTAAATTTTTGACCGTCTCAGATTTCTTCCAAACTCACGATGTTGATTAGGCAGGTCCTGACTTACACAAAGGTGTGATTATTTTCAGCCTATCTCATTCCAAAGCTGAGATATGAGGTCTAACGTAAGTGGGATTTTCTCTCAATAGGTTTATTTGTGTTGAATATATTGGAATTAAATTTATGAGCTTGTTATACATCCAATAAAGCAAAATACAGATGCAATGTAGGATATATTGGACTGACTAGGCTTTTCTGATCGCACCCTTCTACTCATGTGTTTACCTAGTTTCACTGGAAGTAGGAATCCCATCATGAAATTTACAGTTATACATTTTATGCAGCACAGCATGTCCCTATATCTTAGCTTTGGAATGTAGTAGGGCAAAAATTACCACACCACTGTCTTCGTCAGGACCTCTCTGACACACGATGTGGGTTGAAGAAGATCTGAGGAGGTCACATATTTCACCCAAAAAAACACTAAGGGTTAAACCTTTGTGTTTTTTCAGACTAAATTTTTGACCGTCTCAGATTTCTTCCAAACTCACGATGTTGATTAGGCAGGTCCTGACTTACACAAAGGTGTGATTATTTTTAGCCTATCGTATCCCAAAGCTGAGATATGAGGACAAACTTAACTGGGATTTTCTCTCAATAGGTTTATTTGTGTTGAATATATTGGAATTAAATTTATGAGCTTGTTATACATCCAATAAAGCAAAATACAGATGCAATGTAGGATATATTGGACTGACTAGGCTTTTCTGATCGCACCCTTCTACTCATGTGTTTACCTAGCTTCACTGGAAGTAGGAATCCCATCATGAAATTTACAGTTATACATTTTATGCAGCACAGCATGTCCCTATATCTTAGCTTTGGGATGTGGTAGGGCAAAAATTACCACACCACTGTCTTCGTCAGGACCTCTCTGACACACGATGTGGGTTGAAGAAGATCTGAGGAGGTCACATATTTCACCCAAAAAAACACTAAGGGGTACCCCTTTGTGTTTTTTTAGACTAAATTTTTGACCGTCTCAGATTTCTTCCAAACTCACGATGTTGATTAGGCAGGTCCTGACTTACACAAAGGTGTGATTATTTTCAGCCTATCTCATTCCAAAGCTGAGATATGAGGTCTAACGTAAGTGGGATTTTCTCTCAATAGGTTTATTTGTGTTGAATATATTGGAATTAAATTTATGAGCTTGTTATACATCCAATAAAGCAAAATACAGATGCAATGTAGGATATATTGGACTGACTAGGCTTTTCTGATCGCACCCTTCTACTCATGTGTTTACCTAGCTTCACTGGAAGTAGGAATCCCATCATGAAATTTACAGTTATACATTTTATGCAGCACAGCATGTCCCTATATCTTAGCTTTGGGATGTGGTAGGGCAAAAATTACCACACCACTGTCTTCGTCAGGACCTCTCTGACACACGATGTGGGTTGAAGAAGATCTGAGGAGGTCACATATTTCACCCAAAAAAACACTAAGGGTTAAACCTTTGTGTTTTTTCAGACTAAATTTTTGACCGTCTCAGATTTCTTCCAAACTCACGATGTTGATTAGGCAGGTCCTGACTTACACAAAGGTGTGATTATTTTTAGCCTATCGTATCCCAAAGCTGAGATATGAGGACAAACTTAACTGGGATTTTCTCTCAATAGGTTTATTTGTGTTGAATATATTGGAATTAAATTTATGAGCTTGTTATACGTCCAATAAAGCAAAATGCAGATGCAATGTAGGATATATTGGACTGACTAGGCTTTTCTAATCGCACCGTTCTACTCATGTGTTTACCTAGCTTCACTGGAAGTAGAAATCCCTTCATGAAATTTACAGTTATTAATTTCATGCAGCACAGCATGTCACTATATCTTAGCTTTGGGATGTGGTAGGGCAAAAATTACCACACCACTGTCTTCGTCAGGACCTCTCTGACACACGGTGTGGGTTTGAAGAAGAGCTGAGGAGGTCACATATTTCACGCAAAAAAAACACTAAGGGGTACCCCTTTGTGTTTTTTTAGACTAAATTTTTGACCGTCTCAGATTTCTTCCAAACTCACGATGTTGATTAGGCAGGTCCTGACTTACACAAAGGTGTGATTATTTTCAGCCTATCTCATTCCAAAGCTGAGATATGAGGTCTAACGTAAGTGGGATTTTCTCTCAATAGGTTTATTTGTGTTGAATATATTGGAATTAAATTTATGAGCTTGTTATACATCCAATAAAGCAAAATACAGATGCAATGTAGGATATATTGGACTGACTAGGCTTTTCTGATCGCACCCTTCTACTCATGTGTTTACCTAGCTTCACTGGAAGTAGGAATCCCATCATGAAATTTACAGTTATACATTTTATGCAGCACAACATGTCCCTATATCTCAGCTCTGGGATGTGGTAGGGTAACAATTACCACACCACTGTCTTTGTCAGGACCTCCCTGACACATGGTGTGGGTATGAACAAGATCTGAAGAGGTCACATATTTCACCCAAAAAAACACTAAGGGGTACCCCTTTGTGTTTTTTTAGACTAAATTTTTGACCATCTCAGATTTCTTCCAAACTCACGATGTTGATTAGGCAGGTCCTGACTTACACAAAGGTGTGATTATTTTTAGCCTATCTCATCCCAAAGCTGAGATATGAGGTCTAACGTAAGTGGGATTTTCTCTCAATAGGTTTATTTGTGTTGAATATATTGGAATTAAATTTATGAGCTTGTTATACATCCAATAAAGAAAAATACAGATGCAATGTAGGATATATTGGACTGACTAGGCTTTTCTGATCGCACCCTTCTACTCATGTGTTTACCTAGCTTCACTGGAAGTAGGAATCCCATCATGAAATTTACAGTTATTAATTTTATGCAGCACAGCATGTCCCTATATCTTAGCTTTGGGATGTGGTAGGGCCAAAATTACCACACCACTGTCTTCGTCAGGACCTCTCTGACACACGGTGTGGGTTGAAGAAGATCTGAGGAGGTCACATATTTCACCCAAAAAAACACTAAGGGGTACCCCTTTGTGTTTTTTCAGACTAAATTTTTGACCGTCTCAGATTTCTTCCAAACTCACGATGTTGATTAGGCAGGTCCTGACTTACACAAAGGTGTGATTATTTTTAGCCTATCGTATCCCAAAGCTGAGATATGAGGACAAACTTAACTGGGATTTTCTCTCAATAGGTTTATTTGTGTTGAATATATTGGAATTAAATTTATGAGCTTGTTATACGTCCAATAAAGCAAAATGCAGATGCAATGTAGGATATATTGGACTGACTAGGCTTTTCTAATCGCACCGTTCTACTCATGTGTTTACCTAGCTTCACTGGAAGTAGGAATCCCATCATGAAATTTACAGTTATTAATTTCATGCAGCACAGCATGTCACTATATCTTAGCTTTGGGATGTGGTAGGGCAACAATTACCACACCACTGTCTTCGTCAGGACCTCTCTGACACACGGTGTGGGTTTGAAGAAGAGCTGAGGAGGTCACATATTTCACGCAAAAAAACACTAAGGGGTACCCCTTTGTGTTTTTTTAGACTAAATTTTTGACCGTCTCAGATTTCTTCCAAACTCACGATGTTGATTAGGCAGGTCCTGACTTACACAAAGGTGTGATTATTTTCAGCCTATCTCATTCCAAAGCTGAGATATGAGGTCTAACGTAAGTGGGATTTTCTCTCAATAGGTTTATTTGTGTTGAATATATTGGAATTAAATTTATGAGCTTGTTATACATCCAATAAAGCAAAATACAGATGCAATGTAGGATATATTGGACTGACTAGGCTTTTCTGATCGCACCCTTCTACTCATGTGTTTACCTAGCTTCACTGGAAGTAGGAATCCCATCATGAAATTTACAGTTATACATTTTATGCAGCACAGCATGTCCCTATATCTTAGCTTTGGAATGTAGTAGGGCAAAAATTACCACACCACTGTCTTCGTCAGGACCTCTCTGACACACGATGTGGGTTGAAGAAGATCTGAGGAGGTCACATATTTCACCCAAAAAAACACTAAGGGTTAAACCTTTGTGTTTTTTCAGACTAAATTTTTGACCGTCTCAGATTTCTTCCAAACTCACGATGTTGATTAGGCAGGTCCTGACTTACACAAAGGTGTGATTATTTTTAGCCTATCGTATCCCAAAGCTGAGATATGAGGACAAACTTAACTGGGATTTTCTCTCAATAGGTTTATTTGTGTTGAATATATTGGAATTAAATTTATGAGCTTGTTATACATCCAATAAAGCAAAATACAGATGCAATGTAGGATATATTGGACTGACTAGGCTTTTCTGATCGCACCCTTCTACTCATGTGTTTACCTAGCTTCACTGGAAGTAGGAATCCCATCATGAAATTTACAGTTATACATTTTATGCAGCACAGCATGTCCCTATATCTTAGCTTTGGGATGTGGTAGGGCAAAAATTACCACACCACTGTCTTCGTCAGGACCTCTCTGACACACGATGTGGGTTGAAGAAGATCTGAGGAGGTCACATATTTCACCCAAAAAAACACTAAGGGGTACCCCTTTGTGTTTTTTTAGACTAAATTTTTGACCGTCTCAGATTTCTTCCAAACTCACGATGTTGATTAGGCAGGTCCTGACTTACACAAAGGTGTGATTATTTTCAGCCTATCTCATTCCAAAGCTGAGATATGAGGTCTAACGTAAGTGGGATTTTCTCTCAATAGGTTTATTTGTGTTGAATATATTGGAATTAAATTTATGAGCTTGTTATACATCCAATAAAGCAAAATACAGATGCAATGTAGGATATATTGGACTGACTAGGCTTTTCTGATCGCACCCTTCTACTCATGTGTTTACCTAGCTTCACTGGAAGTAGGAATCCCATCATGAAATTTACAGTTATACATTTTATGCAGCACAGCATGTCCCTATATCTTAGCTTTGGGATGTGGTAGGGCAAAAATTACCACACCACTGTCTTCGTCAGGACCTCTCTGACACACGATGTGGGTTGAAGAAGATCTGAGGAGGTCACATATTTCACCCAAAAAAACACTAAGGGTTAAACCTTTGTGTTTTTTCAGACTAAATTTTTGACCGTCTCAGATTTCTTCCAAACTCACGATGTTGATTAGGCAGGTCCTGACTTACACAAAGGTGTGATTATTTTTAGCCTATCGTATCCCAAAGCTGAGATATGAGGACAAACTTAACTGGGATTTTCTCTCAATAGGTTTATTTGTGTTGAATATATTGGAATTAAATTTATGAGCTTGTTATACGTCCAATAAAGCAAAATGCAGATGCAATGTAGGATATATTGGACTGACTAGGCTTTTCTAATCGCACCGTTCTACTCATGTGTTTACCTAGCTTCACTGGAAGTAGAAATCCCTTCATGAAATTTACAGTTATTAATTTCATGCAGCACAGCATGTCACTATATCTTAGCTTTGGGATGTGGTAGGGCAAAAATTACCACACCACTGTCTTCGTCAGGACCTCTCTGACACACGGTGTGGGTTTGAAGAAGAGCTGAGGAGGTCACATATTTCACGCAAAAAAAACACTAAGGGGTACCCCTTTGTGTTTTTTTAGACTAAATTTTTGACCGTCTCAGATTTCTTCCAAACTCACGATGTTGATTAGGCAGGTCCTGACTTACACAAAGGTGTGATTATTTTCAGCCTATCTCATTCCAAAGCTGAGATATGAGGTCTAACGTAAGTGGGATTTTCTCTCAATAGGTTTATTTGTGTTGAATATATTGGAATTAAATTTATGAGCTTGTTATACATCCAATAAAGCAAAATACAGATGCAATGTAGGATATATTGGACTGACTAGGCTTTTCTGATCGCACCCTTCTACTCATGTGTTTACCTAGCTTCACTGGAAGTAGGAATCCCATCATGAAATTTACAGTTATACATTTTATGCAGCACAACATGTCCCTATATCTCAGCTCTGGGATGTGGTAGGGTAACAATTACCACACCACTGTCTTTGTCAGGACCTCCCTGACACATGGTGTGGGTATGAACAAGATCTGAAGAGGTCACATATTTCACCCAAAAAAACACTAAGGGTTAACCCTTTGTGTTTTTTCAGACTAAATTTTTGACCGTCTCAGATTTCTTCCAAACTCACGATGTTGATTAGGCAGGTCCTGACTTACACAAAGGTGTGATTATTTTCAGCCTATCTCATTCCAAAGCTGAGATATGAGGACAAACTTAACTGGGATTTTCTCTCAATAGGTTTATTTGTGTTGAATATATTGGAATTAAATTTATGAGCTTGTTATACGTCCAATAAAGCAAAATGCAGATGCAATGTAGGATATATTGGACTGACTAGGCTTTTCTAATCGCACCGTTCTACTCATGTGTTTACCTAGCTTCACTGGAAGTAGAAATCCCATCATGAAATTTACAGTTATTAATTTCATGCAGCACAGCATGTCACTATATCTTAGCTTTGGGATGTGGTAGGGCAAAAATTACCACACCACTGTCTTCGTCAGGACCTCTCTGACACACGGTGTGGGTTTGAAGAAGAGCTGAGGAGGTCACATATTTCACGCAAAAAAACACTAAGGGGTACCCCTTTGTGTTTTTTTAGACTAAATTTTTGACCGTCTCAGATTTCTTCCAAACTCACGATGTTGAATAGGCAGGTCCTGACTTACACAAAGGTGTGATTATTTTCAGCCTATCTCATCCCAAAGCTGAGATATGAGGTCTAACGTAAGTGGGATTTTCTCTCAATAGGTTTATTTGTGTTGAATATATTGGAATTAAATTTATGAGCTTGTTATACATCCAATAAAGAAAAATACAGATGCAATGTAGGATATATTGGACTGACTAGGCTTTTCTGATCGCACCCTTCTACTCATGTGTTTACCTAGCTTCACTGGAAGTAGGAATCCCATCATGAAATTTACAGTTATTAATTTTATGCAGCACAGCATGTCCCTATATCTTAGCTTTGGGATGTGGTAGGGCAAAAATTACCACACCACTGTCTTCGTCAGGACCTCTCTGACACACGATGTTGGTTGAAGAAGATCTGAGGAGGTCACATATTTCACCCAAAAAAGCACTAAGGGGTACCCCTTTGTGTTTTTTCAGACTAAATTTTTGACCGTCTCAGATTTCTTCCAAACTCATGATGTTGATTAGGCAGGTCCTGACTTACACAAAGGTGTGATTATTTTTAGCCTATCGTATCCCAAAGCTGAGATATGAGGACAAACTTAACTGGGATTTTCTCTCAATAGGTTTATTTGTGTTGAATATATTGGAATTAAATTTATGAGCTTGTTATACGTCCAATAAAGCAAAATGCAGATGCAATGTAGGATATATTGGACTGACTAGGCTTTTCTAATCGCACCGTTCTACTCATGTGTTTACCTAGCTTCACTGGAAGTAGGAATCCCATCATGAAATTTACAGTTATTAATTTCATGCAGCACAGCATGTCACTATATCTTAGCTTTGGGATGTGGTAGGGCAACAATTACCACACCACTGTCTTCGTCAGGACCTCTCTGACACACGGTGTGGGTTTGAAGAAGAGCTGAGGAGGTCACATATTTCACGCAAAAAAACACTAAGGGGTACCCCTTTGTGTTTTTTTAGACTAAATTTTTGACCGTCTCAGATTTCTTCCAAACTCACGATGTTGATTAGGCAGGTCCTGACTTACACAAAGGTGTGATTATTTTCAGCCTATCTCATTCCAAAGCTGAGATATGAGGTCTAACGTAAGTGGGATTTTCTCTCAATAGGTTTATTTGTGTTGAATATATTGGAATTAAATTTATGAGCTTGTTATACATCCAATAAAGCAAAATACAGATGCAATGTAGGATATATTGGACTGACTAGGCTTTTCTGATCGCACCCTTCTACTCATGTGTTTACCTAGCTTCACTGGAAGTAGGAATCCCATCATGAAATTTACAGTTATACATTTTATGCAGCACAACATGTCCCTATATCTCAGCTCTGGGATGTGGTAGGGCAACAATTACCACACCACTGTCTTCGTCAGGACCTCCCTGACACATGGTGTGGGTATGAACAAGATCTGAAGAGGTCACATATTTCACCCAAAAAAACACTAAGGGGTACCCCTTTGTGTTTTTTTAGACTAAATTTTTGACCGTCTCAGATTTCTTCCAAACTCACGATGTTGATTAGGCAGGTCCTGACTTACACAAAGGTGTGATTATTTTCAGCCTATCTCATCCCAAAGCTGAGATATGAGGTCTAACGTAAGTGGGATTTTCTCTCAATAGGTTTATTTGTGTTGAATATATTGGAATTAAATTTATGAGCTTGTTATACATCCAATAAAGCAAAATACAGATGCAATGTAGGATATATTGGACTGACTAGGCTTTTCTGATCGCACCCTTCTACTTATGTGTTTACCTAGCTTCACTGGAAGTAGGAATCCCATCATGAAATTTACAGTTGTTAATTTCATGCAGCACAGCATGTCACTATATCTTAGCTTTGGGATGTGGTAGGGCAAAAATTACCACACCACTGTCTTCGTCAGGACCTCTCTGACACATGGTGTGGGTTTGAAGAAGAGCTGAGGAGGTCACATATTTCACGCAAAAAAACACTAAGGGGTACCCCTTTGTGTTTTTTTAGACTAAATTTTTGACCGTCTCAGATTTCTTCCAAACTCACGATGTTGATTAGGCAGGTCCTGACTTACACAAAGGTGTGATTATTTTCAGCCTATCTCATTCCAAAGCTGAGATATGAGGTCTAACGTAAGTGGGATTTTCTCTCAATAGGTTTATTTGTGTTGAATATATTGGAATTAAATTTATGAGCTTGTTATACATCCAATAAAGCAAAATACAGATGCAATGTAGGATATATTGGACTGACTAGGCTTTTCTGATCGCACCCTTCTACTCATGTGTTTACCTAGCTTCACTGGAAGTAGGAATCCCATCATGAAATTTACAGTTATACATTTTATGCAGCACAGCATGTCCCTATATCTTAGCTTTGGGATGTGGTAGGGCAAAAATTACCACACCACTGTCTTCGTCAGGACCTCTCTGACACACGATGTGGGTTGAAGAAGATCTGAGGAGGTCACATATTTCACCCAAAAAAACACTAAGGGGTACCCCTTTGTGTTTTTTTAGACTAAATTTTTGACCGTCTCAGATTTCTTCCAAACTCACGATGTTGAATAGGCAGGTCCTGACTTACACAAAGGTGTGATTATTTTCAGCCTATCTCATCCCAAAGCTGAGATATGAGGTCTAACGTAACTGGGATTTTCTCTCAATAGGTTTATTTGTGTTGAATATATTGGAATTAAATTTATGAGCTTGTTATACATCCAATAAAGAAAAATACAGATGCAATGTAGGATATATTGGACTGACTAGGCTTTTCTGATCGCACCCTTCTACTCATGTGTTTACCTAGCTTCACTGGAAGTAGGAATCCCATCATGAAATTTACAGTTATTAATTTTATGCAGCACAGCATGTCCCTATATCTTAGCTTTGGGATGTGGTAGGGCAAAAATTACCACACCACTGTCTTCGTCAGGACCTCTCTGACACACGATGTTGGTTGAAGAAGATCTGAGGAGGTCACATATTTCACCCAAAAAAGCACTAAGGGGTACCCCTTTGTGTTTTTTCAGACTAAATTTTTGACCGTCTCAGATTTCTTCCAAACTCATGATGTTGATTAGGCAGGTCCTGACTTACACAAAGGTGTGATTATTTTTAGCCTATCGTATCCCAAAGCTGAGATATGAGGACAAACTTAACTGGGATTTTCTCTCAATAGGTTTATTTGTGTTGAATATATTGGAATTAAATTTATGAGCTTGTTATACGTCCAATAAAGCAAAATGCAGATGCAATGTAGGATATATTGGACTGACTAGGCTTTTCTAATCGCACCGTTCTACTCATGTGTTTACCTAGCTTCACTGGAAGTAGGAATCCCATCATGAAATTTACAGTTATTAATTTCATGCAGCACAGCATGTCACTATATCTTAGCTTTGGGATGTGGTAGGGCAACAATTACCACACCACTGTCTTCGTCAGGACCTCTCTGACACACGGTGTGGGTTTGAAGAAGAGCTGAGGAGGTCACATATTTCACGCAAAAAAACACTAAGGGGTACCCCTTTGTGTTTTTTTAGACTAAATTTTTGACCGTCTCAGATTTCTTCCAAACTCACGATGTTGATTAGGCAGGTCCTGACTTACACAAAGGTGTGATTATTTTCAGCCTATCTCATTCCAAAGCTGAGATATGAGGTCTAACGTAAGTGGGATTTTCTCTCAATAGGTTTATTTGTGTTGAATATATTGGAATTAAATTTATGAGCTTGTTATACATCCAATAAAGCAAAATACAGATGCAATGTAGGATATATTGGACTGACTAGGCTTTTCTGATCGCACCCTTCTACTCATGTGTTTACCTAGCTTCACTGGAAGTAGGAATCCCATCATGAAATTTACAGTTATACATTTTATGCAGCACAACATGTCCCTATATCTCAGCTCTGGGATGTGGTAGGGCAACAATTACCACACCACTGTCTTCGTCAGGACCTCCCTGACACATGGTGTGGGTATGAACAAGATCTGAAGAGGTCACATATTTCACCCAAAAAAACACTAAGGGGTACCCCTTTGTGTTTTTTTAGACTAAATTTTTGACCGTCTCAGATTTCTTCCAAACTCACGATGTTGATTAGGCAGGTCCTGACTTACACAAAGGTGTGATTATTTTCAGCCTATCTCATCCCAAAGCTGAGATATGAGGTCTAACGTAAGTGGGATTTTCTCTCAATAGGTTTATTTGTGTTGAATATATTGGAATTAAATTTATGAGCTTGTTATACATCCAATAAAGCAAAATACAGATGCAATGTAGGATATATTGGACTGACTAGGCTTTTCTGATCGCACCCTTCTACTTATGTGTTTACCTAGCTTCACTGGAAGTAGGAATCCCATCATGAAATTTACAGTTGTTAATTTCATGCAGCACAGCATGTCACTATATCTTAGCTTTGGGATGTGGTAGGGCAAAAATTACCACACCACTGTCTTCGTCAGGACCTCTCTGACACATGGTGTGGGTTTGAAGAAGAGCTGAGGAGGTCACATATTTCACGCAAAAAAACACTAAGGGGTACCCCTTTGTGTTTTTTTAGACTAAATTTTTGACCGTCTCAGATTTCTTCCAAACTCACGATGTTGATTAGGCAGGTCCTGACTTACACAAAGGTGTGATTATTTTCAGCCTATCTCATTCCAAAGCTGAGATATGAGGTCTAACGTAAGTGGGATTTTCTCTCAATAGGTTTATTTGTGTTGAATATATTGGAATTAAATTTATGAGCTTGTTATACATCCAATAAAGCAAAATACAGATGCAATGTAGGATATATTGGACTGACTAGGCTTTTCTGATCGCACCCTTCTACTCATGTGTTTACCTAGCTTCACTGGAAGTAGGAATCCCATCATGAAATTTACAGTTATACATTTTATGCAGCACAGCATGTCCCTATATCTTAGCTTTGGGATGTGGTAGGGCAAAAATTACCACACCACTGTCTTCGTCAGGACCTCTCTGACACACGATGTGGGTTGAAGAAGATCTGAGGAGGTCACATATTTCACCCAAAAAAACACTAAGGGGTACCCCTTTGTGTTTTTTTAGACTAAATTTTTGACCGTCTCAGATTTCTTCCAAACTCACGATGTTGATTAGGCAGGTCCTGACTTACACAAAGGTGTGATTATTTTCAGCCTATCTCATTCCAAAGCTGAGATATGAGGTCTAACGTAAGTGGGATTTTCTCTCAATAGGTTTATTTGTGTTGAATATATTGGAATTAAATTTATGAGCTTGTTATACATCCAATAAAGCAAAATACAGATGCAATGTAGGATATATTGGACTGACTAGGCTTTTCTGATCGCACCCTTCTACTCATGTGTTTACCTAGCTTCACTGGAAGTAGGAATCCCATCATGAAATTTACAGTTATACATTTTATGCAGCACAGCATGTCCCTATATCTTAGCTTTGGAATGTAGTAGGGCAAAAATTACCACACCACTGTCTTCGTCAGGACCTCTCTGACACACGATGTGGGTTGAAGAAGATCTGAGGAGGTCACATATTTCACCCAAAAAAACACTAAGGGTTAAACCTTTGTGTTTTTTCAGACTAAATTTTTGACCGTCTCAGATTTCTTCCAAACTCACGATGTTGATTAGGCAGGTCCTGACTTACACAAAGGTGTGATTATTTTTAGCCTATCGTATCCCAAAGCTGAGATATGAGGACAAACTTAACTGGGATTTTCTCTCAATAGGTTTATTTGTGTTGAATATATTGGAATTAAATTTATGAGCTTGTTATACATCCAATAAAGCAAAATACAGATGCAATGTAGGATATATTGGACTGACTAGGCTTTTCTGATCGCACCCTTCTACTCATGTGTTTACCTAGCTTCACTGGAAGTAGGAATCCCATCATGAAATTTACAGTTATACATTTTATGCAGCACAGCATGTCCCTATATCTTAGCTTTGGGATGTGGTAGGGCAAAAATTACCACACCACTGTCTTCGTCAGGACCTCTCTGACACACGATGTGGGTTGAAGAAGATCTGAGGAGGTCACATATTTCACCCAAAAAAACACTAAGGGGTACCCCTTTGTGTTTTTTTAGACTAAATTTTTGACCGTCTCAGATTTCTTCCAAACTCACGATGTTGATTAGGCAGGTCCTGACTTACACAAAGGTGTGATTATTTTTAGCCTATCGTATCCCAAAGCTGAGATATGAGGACAAACTTAACTGGGATTTTCTCTCAATAGTTTTATTTGTGTTGAATATATTGGAATTAAATTTATGAGCTTGTTATACGTCCAATAAAGCAAAATGCAGATGCAATGTAGGATATATTGGACTGACTAGGCTTTTCTAATCGCACCGTTCTACTCATGTGTTTACCTAGCTTCACTGGAAGTAGAAATCCCATCATGAAATTTACAGTTATTAATTTCATGCAGCACAGCATGTCACTATATCTTAGCTTTGGGATGTGGTAGGGCAAAAATTACCACACCACTGTCTTCGTAAGGACCTCTCTGACACACGGTGTGGGTTTGAAGAAGAGCTGAGGAGGTCACATATTTCACGCAAAAAAACACTAAGGGGTACCCCTTTGTGTTTTTTTAGACTAAATTTTTGACCGTCTCAGATTTCTTCCAAACTCACGATGTTGATTAGGCAGGTCCTGACTTACACAAAGGTGTGATTATTTTCAGCCTATCTCATTCCAAAGCTGAGATATGAGGTCTAACGTAAGTGGGATTTTCTCTCAATAGGTTTATTTGTGTTGAATATATTGGAATTAAATTTATGAGCTTGTTATACATCCAATAAAGCAAAATACAGATGCAATGTAGGATATATTGGACTGACTAGGCTTTTCTGATCGCACCCTTCTACTCATGTGTTTACCTAGCTTCACTGGAAGTAGGAATCCCATCATGAAATTTACAGTTATACATTTTATGCAGCACAACATGTCCCTATATCTCAGCTCTGGGATGTGGTAGGGCAACAATTACCACACCACTGTCTTCGTCAGGACCTCCCTGACACATGGTGTGGGTATGAACAAGATCTGAAGAGGTCACATATTTCACCCAAAAAAACACTAAGGGGTACCCCTTTGTGTTTTTTTAGACTAAATTTTTGACCGTCTCAGATTTCTTCCAAACTCACGATGTTGATTAGGCAGGTCCTGACTTACACAAAGGTGTGATTATTTTCAGCCTATCTCATCCCAAAGCTGAGATATGAGGTCTAACGTAAGTGGGATTTTCTCTCAATAGGTTTATTTGTGTTGAATATATTGGAATTAAATTTATGAGCTTGTTATACATCCAATAAAGAAAAATACAGATGCAATGTAGGATATATTAGACTGACTAGGCTTTTCTGATCGCACCCTTCTACTCATGTGTTTACCTAGCTTCACTGGAAGTAGGAATCCCATCATGAAATTTACAGTTATTAATTTTATGCAGCACAGCATGTCCCTATATCTTAGCTTTGGGATGTGGTAGGGCAAAAATTACCACACCACTGTCTTCGTCAGGACCTCTCTGACACACGGTGTGGGTTGAAGAAGATCTGAGGAGGTCACATATTTCACCCAAAAAAACACTAAGGGGTACCCCTTTGTGTTTTTTCAGACTAAATTTTTGACCGTCTCAGATTTCTTCCAAACTCACGATGTTGATTAGGCAGGTCCTGACTTACACAAAGGTGTGATTATTTTCAGCCTATCTCATTCCAAAGCTGAGATATGAGGTCTAACGTAAGTGGGATTTTCTCTCAATAGGTTTATTTGTGTTGAATATATTGGAATTAAATTTATGAGTTTGTTATACATCCAATAAAGCAAAATACAGATGCAATGTAGGATATATTGGACTGACTAGGCTTTTCTGATCGCACCCTTCTACTCATGTGTTTACCTAGCTTCACTGGAAGTAGGAATCCCATCATTAAATTTACAGTTATACATTTTATGCAGCACAGCATGTCCCTATATCTTAGCTTTGGGATGTGGTAGGGCAAAAATTACCACACCACTGTCTTCGTCAGGACCTCTCTGACACACGATGTGGGTTGAAGAAGATCTGAGGAGGTCACATATTTCACCCAAAAAAACACTAAGGGTTAAACCTTTGTGTTTTTTCAGACTAAATTTTTGACCGTCTCAGATTTCTTCCAAACTCACGATGTTGATTAGGCAGGTCCTGACTTACACAAAGGTGTGATTATTTTTAGCCTATCGTATCCCAAAGCTGAGATATGAGGACAAACTTAACTGGGATTTTCTCTCAATAGGTTTATTTGTGTTGAATATATTGGAATTAAATTTATGAGCTTGTTATACGTCCAATAAAGCAAAATGCAGATGCAATGTAGGATATATTGGACTGACTAGGCTTTTCTAATCGCACCGTTCTACTCATGTGTTTACCTAGCTTCACTGGAAGTAGAAATCCCATCATGAAATTTACAGTTATTAATTTCATGCAGCACAGCATGTCACTATATCTTAGCTTTGGGATGTGGTAGGGCAAAAATTACCACACCACTGTCTTCGTCAGGACCTCTCTGACACACGGTGTGGGTTTGAAGAAGAGCTGAGGAGGTCACATATTTCACGCAAAAAAACACTAAGGGGTACCCCTTTGTGTTTTTTTAGACTAAATTTTTGACCGTCTCAGATTTCTTCCAAACTCACGATGTTGATTAGGCAGGTCCTGACTTACACAAAGGTGTGATTATTTTCAGCCTATCTCATTCCAAAGCTGAGATATGAGGTCTAACGTAAGTGGGATTTTCTCTCAATAGGTTTATTTGTGTTGAATATATTGGAATTAAATTTATGAGCTTGTTATACATCCAATAAAGCAAAATACAGATGCAATGTAGGATATATTGGACTGACTAGGCTTTTCTGATCGCACCCTTCTACTCATGTGTTTACCTAGCTTCACTGGAAGTAGGAATCCCATCATGAAATTTACAGTTATACATTTTATGCAGCACAACATGTCCCTATATCTCAGCTCTGGGATGTGGTAGGGCAACAATTACCACACCACTGTCTTCGTCAGGACCTCTCTGACACATGGTGTAGGTATGAACAAGATCTGAAGAGGTCACATATTTCACCCAAAAAAACACTAAGGGGTACCCCTTTGTGTTTTTTTAGACAAAATTTTTGACCGTCTCAGATTTCTTCCAAACTCACGATGTTGATTAGGCAGGTCCTGACTTACACAAAGGTGTGATTATTTTTAGCCTATCGTATCCCAAAGCTGAGATATGAGGACAAACTTAACTGGGATTTTCTCTCAATAGGTTTATTTGTGTTGAATATATTGGAATTAAATTTATGAGCTTGTTATACGTCCAATAAAGCAAAATGCAGATGCAATGTAGGATATATTGGACTGACTAGGCTTTTCTAATCGCACCGTTCTACTCATGTGTTTACCTAGCTTCACTGGAAGTAGGAATCCCATCATGAAATTTACAGTTATTAATTTCATGCAGCACAGCATGTCACTATATCTTAGCTTTGGGATGTGGTAGGGCAAAAATTACCACACCACTGTCTTCGTCAGGACCTCTCTGACACACGGTGTGGGTTTGAAGAAGAGCTGAGGAGGTCACATATTTCACGCAAAAAAAACACTAAGGGGTACCCCTTTGTGTTTTTTTAGACTAAATTTTTGACCGTCTCAGATTTCTTCCAAACTCACGATGTTGATTAGGCAGGTCCTGACTTACACAAAGGTGTGATTATTTTCAGCCTATCTCATTCCAAAGCTGAGATATGAGGTCTAACGTAAGTGGGATTTTCTCTCAATAGGTTTATTTGTGTTGAATATATTGGAATTAAATTTATGAGCTTGTTATACATCCAATAAAGCAAAATACAGATGCAATGTAGGATATATTGGACTGACTAGGCTTTTCTGATCGCACCCTTCTACTCATGTGTTTACCTAGCTTCACTGGAAGTAGGAATCCCATCATGAAATTTACAGTTATACATTTTATGCAGCACAGCATGTCCCTATATCTTAGCTTTGGGATGTGGTAGGGCAAAAATTACCACACCACTGTCTTCGTCAGGACCTCTCTGACACACGATGTGGGTTGAAGAAGATCTGAGGAGGTCACATATTTCACCCAAAAAAACACTAAGGGTTAACCCTTTGTGTTTTTTCAGACTAAATTTTTGACCGTCTCAGATTTCTTCCAAACTCACGATGTTGATTAGGCAGGTCCTGACTTACACAAAGGTGTGATTATTTTCAGCCTATCTCATCCCAAAGCTGAGATATGAGGTCTAACGTAAGTGGGATTTTCTCTCAATAGGTTTATTTGTGTTGAATATATTGGAATTAAATTTATGAGCTTGTTATACATCCAATAAAGAAAAATACAGATGCAATGTAGGATATATTAGACTGACTAGGCTTTTCTGATCGCACCCTTCTACTCATGTGTTTACCTAGCTTCACTGGAAGTAGGAATCCCATCATGAAATTTACAGTTATTAATTTTATGCAGCACAGCATGTCCCTATATCTTAGCTTTGGGATGTGGTAGGGCAAAAATTACCACACCACTGTCTTCGTCAGGACCTCTCTGACACACGGTGTGGGTTGAAGAAGATCTGAGGAGGTCACATATTTCACCCAAAAAAACACTAAGGGGTACCCCTTTGTGTTTTTTCAGACTAAATTTTTGACCGTCTCAGATTTCTTCCAAACTCACGATGTTGATTAGGCAGGTCCTGACTTACACAAAGGTGTGATTATTTTCAGCCTATCTCATTCCAAAGCTGAGATATGAGGTCTAACGTAAGTGGGATTTTCTCTCAATAGGTTTATTTGTGTTGAATATATTGGAATTAAATTTATGAGCTTGTTATACATCCAATAAAGCAAAATACAGATGCAATGTAGGATATATTGGACTGACTAGGCTTTTCTGATCGCACCCTTCTACTCATGTGTTTACCTAGCTTCACTGGAAGTAGGAATCCCATCATTAAATTTACAGTTATACATTTTATGCAGCACAGCATGTCCCTATATCTTAGCTCTGGGATGTGGTAGGGCAAAAATTACCACACCACTGTCTTCGTCAGGACCTCTCTGACACACGATGTGGGTTGAAGAAGATCTGAGGAGGTCACATATTTCACCCAAAAAAACACTAAGGGTTAAACCTTTGTGTTTTTTCAGACTAAATTTTTGACCGTCTCAGATTTCTTCCAAACTCACGATGTTGATTAGGCAGGTCCTGACTTACACAAAGGTGTGATTATTTTTAGCCTATCGTATCCCAAAGCTGAGATATGAGGACAAACTTAACTGGGATTTTCTCTCAATAGGTTTATTTGTGTTGAATATATTGGAATTAAATTTATGAGCTTGTTATACGTCCAATAAAGCAAAATGCAGATGCAATGTAGGATATATTGGACTGACTAGGCTTTTCTAATCGCACCGTTCTACTCATGTGTTTACCTAGCTTCACTGGAAGTAGAAATCCCATCATGAAATTTACAGTTATTAATTTCATGCAGCACAGCATGTCACTATATCTTAGCTTTGGGATGTGGTAGGGCAAAAATTACCACACCACTGTCTTCGTCAGGACCTCTCTGACACACGGTGTGGGTTTGAAGAAGAGCTGAGGAGGTCACATATTTCACGCAAAAAAACACTAAGGGGTACCCCTTTGTGTTTTTTTAGACTAAATTTTTGACCGTCTCAGATTTCTTCCAAACTCACGATGTTGATTAGGCAGGTCCTGACTTACACAAAGGTGTGATTATTTTCAGCCTATCTCATTCCAAAGCTGAGATATGAGGTCTAACGTAAGTGGGATTTTCTCTCAATAGGTTTATTTGTGTTGAATATATTGGAATTAAATTTATGAGCTTGTTATACATCCAATAAAGCAAAATACAGATGCAATGTAGGATATATTGGACTGACTAGGCTTTTCTGATCGCACCCTTCTACTCATGTGTTTACCTAGCTTCACTGGAAGTAGGAATCCCATCATGAAATTTACAGTTATACATTTTATGCAGCACAACATGTCCCTATATCTCAGCTCTGGGATGTGGTAGGGCAACAATTACCACACCACTGTCTTCGTCAGGACCTCTCTGACACATGGTGTAGGTATGAACAAGATCTGAAGAGGTCACATATTTCACCCAAAAAAACACTAAGGGGTACCCCTTTGTGTTTTTTTAGACAAAATTTTTGACCGTCTCAGATTTCTTCCAAACTCACGATGTTGATTAGGCAGGTCCTGACTTACACAAAGGTGTGATTATTTTTAGCCTATCGTATCCCAAAGCTGAGATATGAGGACAAACTTAACTGGGATTTTCTCTCAATAGGTTTATTTGTGTTGAATATATTGGAATTAAATTTATGAGCTTGTTATACGTCCAATAAAGCAAAATGCAGATGCAATGTAGGATATATTGGACTGACTAGGCTTTTCTAATCGCACCGTTCTACTCATGTGTTTACCTAGCTTCACTGGAAGTAGGAATCCCATCATGAAATTTACAGTTATTAATTTCATGCAGCACAGCATGTCACTATATCTTAGCTTTGGGATGTGGTAGGGCAAAAATTACCACACCACTGTCTTCGTCAGGACCTCTCTGACACACGGTGTGGGTTTGAAGAAGAGCTGAGGAGGTCACATATTTCACCCAAAAAAACACTAAGGGGTACCCCTTTGTGTTTTTTCAGACTAAATTTTTGACCGTCTCAGATTTCTTCCAAACTCACGATGTTGATTAGGCAGGTCCTGACTTACACAAAGGTGTGATTATTTTCAGCCTATCTCATTCCAAAGCTGAGATATGAGGTCTAACGTAAGTGGGATTTTCTCTCAATAGGTTTATTTGTGTTGAATATATTGGAATTAAATTTATGAGCTTGTTATACATCCAATAAAGCAAAATACAGATGCAATGTAGGATATATTGGACTGACTAGGCTTTTCTGATCGCACCCTTCTACTCATGTGTTTACCTAGCTTCACTGGAAGTAGGAATCCCATCATTAAATTTACAGTTATACATTTTATGCAGCACAGCATGTCCCTATATCTTAGCTTTGGGATGTGGTAGGGCAAAAATTACCACACCACTGTCTTCGTCAGGACCTCTCTGACACACGATGTGGGTTGAAGAAGATCTGAGGAGGTCACATATTTCACCCAAAAAAACACTAAGGGTTAAACCTTTGTGTTTTTTCAGACTAAATTTTTGACCGTCTCAGATTTCTTCCAAACTCACGATGTTGATTAGGCAGGTCCTGACTTACACAAAGGTGTGATTGTTTTTAGCCTATCGTATCCCAAAGCTGAGATATGAGGACAAACTTAACTGGGATTTTCTCTCAATAGGTTTATTTGTGTTGAATATATTGGAATTAAATTTATGAGCTTGTTATACGTCCAATAAAGCAAAATGCAGATGCAATGTAGGATATATTGGACTGACTAGGCTTTTCTAATCGCACCGTTCTACTCATGTGTTTACCTAGCTTCACTGGAAGTAGAAATCCCATCATGAAATTTACAGTTATTAATTTCATGCAGCACAGCATGTCACTATATCTTAGCTTTGGGATGTGGTAGGGCAAAAATTACCACACCACTGTCTTCGTCAGGACCTCTCTGACACACGGTGTGGGTTTGAAGAAGAGCTGAGGAGGTCACATATTTCACGCAAAAAAACACTAAGGGGTACCCCTTTGTGTTTTTTTAGACTAAATTTTTGACCGTCTCAGATTTCTTCCAAACTCACGATGTTGATTAGGCAGGTCCTGACTTACACAAAGGTGTGATTATTTTCAGCCTATCTCATTCCAAAGCTGAGATATGAGGTCTAACGTAAGTGGGATTTTCTCTCAATAGGTTTATTTGTGTTGAATATATTGGAATTAAATTTATGAGCTTGTTATACATCCAATAAAGCAAAATACAGATGCAATGTAGGATATATTGGACTGACTAGGCTTTTCTGATCGCACCCTTCTACTCATGTGTTTACCTAGCTTCACTGGAAGTAGGAATCCCATCATGAAATTTACAGTTATACATTTTATGCAGCACAACATGTCCCTATATCTCAGCTCTGGGATGTGGTAGGGCAACAATTACCACACCACTGTCTTCGTCAGGACCTCTCTGACACATGGTGTAGGTATGAACAAGATCTGAAGAGGTCACATATTTCACCCAAAAAAACACTAAGGGGTACCCCTTTGTGTTTTTTTAGACAAAATTTTTGACCGTCTCAGATTTCTTCCAAACTCACGATGTTGATTAGGCAGGTCCTGACTTACACAAAGGTGTGATTATTTTTAGCCTATCGTATCCCAAAGCTGAGATATGAGGACAAACTTAACTGGGATTTTCTCTCAATAGGTTTATTTGTGTTGAATATATTGGAATTAAATTTATGAGCTTGTTATACGTCCAATAAAGCAAAATGCAGATGCAATGTAGGATATATTGGACTGACTAGGCTTTTCTAATCGCACCGTTCTACTCATGTGTTTACCTAGCTTCACTGGAAGTAGGAATCCCATCATGAAATTTACAGTTATTAATTTCATGCAGCACAGCATGTCACTATATCTTAGCTTTGGGATGTGGTAGGGCAAAAATTACCACACCACTGTCTTCGTCAGGACCTCTCTGACACACGGTGTGGGTTTGAAGAAGAGCTGAGGAGGTCACATATTTCACGCAAAAAAAACACTAAGGGGTACCCCTTTGTGTTTTTTTAGACTAAATTTTTGACCGTCTCAGATTTCTTCCAAACTCACGATGTTGATTAGGCAGGTCCTGACTTACACAAAGGTGTGATTATTTTCAGCCTATCTCATTCCAAAGCTGAGATATGAGGTCTAACGTAAGTGGGATTTTCTCTCAATAGGTTTATTTGTGTTGAATATATTGGAATTAAATTTATGAGCTTGTTATACATCCAATAAAGCAAAATACAGATGCAATGTAGGATATATTGGACTGACTAGGCTTTTCTGATCGCACCCTTCTACTCATGTGTTTACCTAGCTTCACTGGAAGTAGGAATCCCATCATGAAATTTACAGTTATACATTTTATGCAGCACAACATGTCCCTATATCTCAGCTCTGGGATGTGGTAGGGCAACAATTACCACACCACTGTCTTCGTCAGGACCTCTCTGACACATGGTGTAGGTATGAACAAGATCTGAAGAGGTCACATATTTCACCCAAAAAAACACTAAGGGGTACCCCTTTGTGTTTTTTTAGACAAAATTTTTGACCGTCTCAGATTTCTTCCAAACTCACGATGTTGATTAGGCAGGTCCTGACTTACACAAAGGTGTGATTATTTTTAGCCTATCGTATCCCAAAGCTGAGATATGAGGACAAACTTAACTGGGATTTTCTCTCAATAGGTTTATTTGTGTTGAATATATTGGAATTAAATTTATGAGCTTGTTATACATCCAATAAAGCAAAATACAGATGCAATGTAGGATATATTGGACTGACTAGGCTTTTCTGATCGCACCCTTCTACTCATGTGTTTACCTAGCTTCACTGGAAGTAGGAATCCCATCATGAAATTTACAGTTATACATTTTATGCAGCACAACATGTCCCTATATCTCAGCTCTGGGATGTGGTAGGGCAGCAATTACCACACCACTGTCTTCGTCAGGACCTCCCTGACACATGGTGTGGGTATGAACAAGATCTGAAGAGGTCACATATTTCACCCAAAAAAACACTAAGGGGTACCCCTTTGTGTTTTTTTAGACTAAATTTTTGACCGTCTCAGATTTCTTCCAAACTCACGATGTTGATTAGGCAGGTCCTGACTTACACAAAGGTGTGATTATTTTTAGCCTATCGTATCCCAAAGCTGAGATATGAGGACAAACTTAACTGGGATTTTCTCTCAATAGGTTTATTTGTGTTGAATATATTGGAATTAAATTTATGAGCTTGTTATACGTCCAATAAAGCAAAATGCAGATGCAATGTAGGATATATTGGACTGACTAGGCTTTTCTAATCGCACCGTTCTACTCATGTGTTTACCTAGCTTCACTGGAAGTAGGAATCCCATCATGAAATTTACAGTTATTAATTTCATGCAGCACAGCATGTCCCTATATCTTAGCTTTGGGATGTGGTAGGGCAAAAATTACCACACCACTGTCTTCGTCAGGACCTCTCTGACACACGATGTGGGTTGAAGAAGATCTGAGGAGGTCACATATTTCACCCAAAAAAACACTAAGGGTTAACCCTTTGTGTTTTTTCAGACTAAATTTTTGACCGTCTCAGATTTCTTCCAAACTCACGATGTTGATTAGGCAGGTCCTGACTTACACAAAGGTGTGATTATTTTTAGCCTATCGTATCCCAAAGCTGAGATATGAGGACAAACTTAACTGGGATTTTCTCTCAATAGGTTTATTTGTGTTGAATATATTGGAATTAAATTTATGAGCTTGTTATACATCCAATAAAGCAAAATACAGATGCAATGTAGGATATATTGGACTGACTAGGCTTTTCTGATCGCACCCTTCTACTCATGTGTTTACCTAGCTTCACTGGAAGTAGGAATCCCATCATGAAATTTACAGTTATACATTTTATGCAGCACAACATGTCCCTATATCTCAGCTCTGGGATGTGGTAGGGCAACAATTACCACACCACTGTCTTCGTCAGGACCTCCCTGACACATGGTGTGGGTATGAACAAGATCTGAAGAGGTCACATATTTCACCCAAAAAAACACTAAGGGGTACCCCTTTGTGTTTTTTTAGACTAAATTTTTGACCGTCTCAGATTTCTTCCAAACTCACGATGTTGATTAGGCAGGTCCTGACTTACACAAAGGTGTGATTATTTTTAGCCTATCGTATCCCAAAGCTGAGATATGAGGACAAACTTAACTGGGATTTTCTCTCAATAGGTTTATTTGTGTTGAATATATTGGAATTAAATTTATGAGCTTGTTATACGTCCAATAAAGCAAAATGCAGATGCAATGTAGGATATATTGGACTGACTAGGCTTTTCTAATCGCACCGTTCTACTCATGTGTTTACCTAGCTTCACTGGAAGTAGGAATCCCATCATGAAATTTACAGTTATTAATTTCATGCAGCACAGCATGTCACTATATCTTAGCTTTGGGATGTGGTAGGGCAAAAATTACCACACCACTGTCTTCGTCAGGACCTCTCTGACACACGGTGTGGGTTTGAAGAAGAGCTGAGGAGGTCACATATTTCACGCAAAAAAACACTAAGGGGTACCCCTTTGTGTTTTTTTAGACTAAATTTTTGACCGTCTCAGATTTCTTCCAAACTCACGATGTTGATTAGGCAGGTCCTGACTTACACAAAGGTGTGAATATTTTCAGCCTATCTCATTCCAAAGCTGAGATATGAGGTCTAACGTAAGTGGGATTTTCTCTCAATAGGTTTATTTGTGTTGAATATATTGGAATTAAATTTATGAGCTTGTTATACATCCAATAAAGCAAAATACAGATGCAATGTAGGATATATTGGACTGACTAGGCTTTTCTGATCGCACCCTTCTACTCATGTGTTTACCTAGCTTCACTGGAAGTAGGAATCCCATCATGAAATTTACAGTTATACATTTTATGCAGCACAGCATGTCCCTATATCTTAGCTTTGGGATGTGGTAGGGCAAAAATTACCACACCACTGTCTTCGTCAGGACCTCTCTGACACACGATGTGGGTTGAAGAAGATCTGAGGAGGTCACATATTTCACCCAAAAAAACACTAAGGGGTACCCCTTTGTGTTTTTTTAGACTAAATTTTTGACCGTCTCAGATTTCTTCCAAACTCACGATGTTGATTAGGCAGGTCCTGACTTACACAAAGGTGTGATTATTTTCAGCCTATCTCATTCCAAAGCTGAGATATGAGGTCTAACGTAAGTGGGATTTTCTCTCAATAGGTTTATTTGTGTTGAATATATTGGAATTAAATTTATGAGCTTGTTATACATCCAATAAAGCAAAATACAGATGCAATGTAGGATATATTGGACTGACTAGGCTTTTCTGATCGCACCCTTCTACTCATGTGTTTACCTAGCTTCACTGGAAGTAGGAATCCCATCATGAAATTTACAGTTATACATTTTATGCAGCACAGCATGTCCCTATATCTTAGCTTTGGGATGTGGTAGGGCAAAAATTACCACACCACTGTCTTCGTCAGGACCTCTCTGACACACGATGTGGGTTGAAGAAGATCTGAGGAGGTCACATATTTCACCCAAAAAAACACTAAGGGGTACCCCTTTGTGTTTTTTTAGACTAAATTTTTGACCGTCTCAGATTTCTTCCAAACTCACGATGTTGATTAGGCAGGTCCTGACTTACACAAAGGTGTGATTATTTTCAGCCTATCTCATTCCAAAGCTGAGATATGAGGTCTAACGTAAGTGGGATTTTCTCTCAATAGGTTTATTTGTGTTGAATATACTGGAATTAAATTTATGAGCTTGTTATACATCCAATAAAGCAAAATACAGATGCAATGTAGGATATATTGGACTGACTAGGCTTTTCTGATCGCACCCTTCTACTCATGTGTTTACCTAGCTTCACTGGAAGTAGGAATCCCATCATGAAATTTACAGTTATACATTTTATGCAGCACAGCATGTCCCTATATCTTAGCTTTGGGATGTGGTAGGGCAAAAATTACCACACCACTGTCTTCGTCAGGACCTCTCTGACACACGATGTGGGTTGAAGAAGATCTGAGGAGGTCACATATTTCACCCAAAAAAACACTAAGGGGTACCCCTTTGTGTTTTTTTAGACTAAATTTTTGACCGTCTCAGATTTCTTCCAAACTCACGATGTTGATTAGGCAGGTCCTGACTTACACAAAGGTGTGATTATTTTTAGCCTATCGTATCCCAAAGCTGAGATATGAGGACAAACTTAACTGGGATTTTCTCTCAATAGGTTTATTTGTGTTGAATATATTGGAATTAAATTTATGAGCTTGTTATACGTCCAATAAAGCAAAATGCAGATGCAATGTAGGATATATTGGACTGACTAGGCTTTTCTAATCGCACCGTTCTACTCATGTGTTTACCTAGCTTCACTGGAAGTAGGAATCCCATCATGAAATTTACAGTTATTAATTTCATGCAGCACAGCATGTCCCTATATCTTAGCTTTGGGATGTGGTAGGGCAAAAATTACCACACCACTGTCTTCGTCAGGACCTCTCTGACACACGATGTGGGTTGAAGAAGATCTGAGGAGGTCACATATTTCACCCAAAAAAACACTAAGGGTTAACCCTTTGTGTTTTTTCAGACTAAATTTTTGACCGTCTCAGATTTCTTCCAAACTCACGATGTTGATTAGGCAGGTCCTGACTTACACAAAGGTGTGATTATTTTTAGCCTATCGTATCCCAAAGCTGAGATATGAGGACAAACTTAACTGGGATTTTCTCTCAATAGGTTTATTTGTGTTGAATATATTGGAATTAAATTTATGAGCTTGTTATACATCCAATAAAGCAAAATACAGATGCAATGTAGGATATATTGGACTGACTAGGCTTTTCTGATCGCACCCTTCTACTCATGTGTTTACCTAGCTTCACTGGAAGTAGGAATCCCATCATGAAATTTACAGTTATACATTTTATGCAGCACAACATGTCCCTATATCTCAGCTCTGGGATGTGGTAGGGCAACAATTACCACACCACTGTCTTCGTCAGGACCTCCCTGACACATGGTGTGGGTATGAACAAGATCTGAAGAGGTCACATATTTCACCCAAAAAAACACTAAGGGGTACCCCTTTGTGTTTTTTTAGACTAAATTTTTGACCGTCTCAGATTTCTTCCAAACTCACGATGTTGATTAGGCAGGTCCTGACTTACACAAAGGTGTGATTATTTTTAGCCTATCGTATCCCAAAGCTGAGATATGAGGACAAACTTAACTGGGATTTTCTCTCAATAGGTTTATTTGTGTTGAATATATTGGAATTAAATTTATGAGCTTGTTATACGTCCAATAAAGCAAAATGCAGATGCAATGTAGGATATATTGGACTGACTAGGCTTTTCTAATCGCACCGTTCTACTCATGTGTTTACCTAGCTTCACTGGAAGTAGGAATCCCATCATGAAATTTACAGTTATTAATTTCATGCAGCACAGCATGTCACTATATCTTAGCTTTGGGATGTGGTAGGGCAAAAATTACCACACCACTGTCTTCGTCAGGACCTCTCTGACACACTGTGTGGGTTTGAAGAAGAGCTGAGGAGGTCACATATTTCACGCAAAAAAACACTAAGGGGTACCCCTTTGTGTTTTTTTAGACTAAATTTTTGACCGTCTCAGATTTCTTCCAAACTCACGATGTTGATTAGGCAGGTCCTGACTTACACAAAGGTGTGATTATTTTCAGCCTATCTCATTCCAAAGCTGAGATATGAGGTCTAACGTAAGTGGGATTTTCTCTCAATAGGTTTATTTGTGTTGAATATATTGGAATTAAATTTATGAGCTTGTTATACATCCAATAAAGCAAAATACAGATGCAATGTAGGATATATTGGACTGACTAGGCTTTTCTGATCGCACCCTTCTACTCATGTGTTTACCTAGCTTCACTGGAAGTAGGAATCCCATCATGAAATTTACAGTTATACATTTTATGCAGCACAGCATGTCCCTATATCTTAGCTTTGGGATGTGGTAGGGCAAAAATTACCACACCACTGTCTTCGTCAGGACCTCTCTGACACACGATGTGGGTTGAAGAAGATCTGAGGAGGTCACATATTTCACCCAAAAAAACACTAAGGGGTACCCCTTTGTGTTTTTTTAGACTAAATTTTTGACCGTCTCAGATTTCTTCCAAACTCACGATGTTGATTAGGCAGGTCCTGACTTACACAAAGGTGTGATTATTTTCAGCCTATCTCATTCCAAAGCTGAGATATGAGGTCTAACGTAAGTGGGATTTTCTCTCAATAGGTTTATTTGTGTTGAATATATTGGAATTAAATTTATGAGCTTGTTATACATCCAATAAAGCAAAATACAGATGCAATGTAGGATATATTGGACTGACTAGGCTTTTCTGATCGCACCCTTCTACTCATGTGTTTACCTAGCTTCACTGGAAGTAGGAATCCCATCATGAAATTTACAGTTATACATTTTATGCAGCACAGCATGTCCCTATATCTTAGCTTTGGGATGTGGTAGGGCAAAAATTACCACACCACTGTCTTCGTCAGGACCTCTCTGACACACGATGTGGGTTGAAGAAGATCTGAGGAGGTCACATATTTCACCCAAAAAAACACTAAGGGGTACCCCTTTGTGTTTTTTTAGACTAAATTTTTGACCGTCTCAGATTTCTTCCAAACTCACGATGTTGATTAGGCAGGTCCTGACTTACACAAAGGTGTGATTATTTTCAGCCTATCTCATTCCAAAGCTGAGATATGAGGTCTAACGTAAGTGGGATTTTCTCTCAATAGGTTTATTTGTGTTGAATATACTGGAATTAAATTTATGAGCTTGTTATACATCCAATAAAGCAAAATACAGATGCAATGTAGGATATATTGGACTGACTAGGCTTTTCTGATCGCACCCTTCTACTCATGTGTTTACCTAGCTTCACTGGAAGTAGGAATCCCATCATGAAATTTACAGTTATACATTTTATGCAGCACAGCATGTCCCTATATCTTAGCTTTGGGATGTGGTAGGGCAAAAATTACCACACCACTGTCTTCGTCAGGACCTCTCTGACACACGATGTGGGTTGAAGAAGATCTGAGGAGGTCACATATTTCACCCAAAAAAACACTAAGGGGTACCCCTTTGTGTTTTTTTAGACTAAATTTTTGACCGTCTCAGATTTCTTCCAAACTCACGATGTTGATTAGGCAGGTCCTGACTTACACAAAGGTGTGATTATTTTCAGCCTATCTCATTCCAAAGCTGAGATATGAGGTCTAACGTAAGTGGGATTTTCTCTCAATAGGTTTATTTGTGTTGAATATATTGGAATTAAATTTATGAGCTTGTTATACATCCAATAAAGCAAAATACAGATGCAATGTAGGATATATTGGACTGACTAGGCTTTTCTGATCGCACCCTTCTACTCATGTGTTTACCTAGCTTCACTGGAAGTAGGAATCCCATCATTAAATTTACAGTTATACATTTTATGCAGCACAGCATGTCCCTATATCTTAGCTTTGGGATGTGGTAGGGCAAAAATTACCACACCACTGTCTTCGTCAGGACCTCTCTGACACACGATGTGGGTTGAAGAAGATCTGAGGAGGTCACATATTTCACCCAAAAAAACACTAAGGGTTAAACCTTTGTGTTTTTTCAGACTAAATTTTTGACCGTCTCAGATTTCTTCCAAACTCACGATGTTGATTAGGCAGGTCCTGACTTACACAAAGGTGTGATTATTTTTAGCCTATCGTATCCCAAAGCTGAGATATGAGGACAAACTTAACTGGGATTTTCTCTCAATAGGTTTATTTGTGTTGAATATATTGGAATTAAATTTATGAGCTTGTTATACGTCCAATAAAGCAAAATGCAGATGCAATGTAGGATATATTGGACTGACTAGGCTTTTCTAATCGCACCGTTCTACTCATGTGTTTACCTAGCTTCACTGGAAGTAGGAATCCCATCATGAAATTTACAGTTATTAATTTCATGCAGCACAGCATGTCACTATATCTTAGCTTTGGGATGTGGTAGGGCAAAAATTACCACACCACTGTCTTCGTCAGGACCTCTCTGACACACGGTGTGGGTTTGAAGAAGAGCTGAGGAGGTCACATATTTCACGCAAAAAAAACACTAAGGGGTACCCCTTTGTGTTTTTTTAGACTAAATTTTTGACCGTCTCAGATTTCTTCCAAACTCACGATGTTGATTAGGCAGGTCCTGACTTACACAAAGGTGTGATTATTTTCAGCCTATCTCATTCCAAAGCTGAGATATGAGGTCTAACGTAAGTGGGATTTTCTCTCAATAGGTTTATTTGTGTTGAATATATTGGAATTAAATTTATGAGCTTGTTATACATCCAATAAAGCAAAATACAGATGCAATGTAGGATATATTGGACTGACTAGGCTTTTCTGATCGCACCCTTCTACTCATGTGTTTACCTAGCTTCACTGGAAGTAGGAATCCCATCATGAAATTTACAGTTATACATTTTATGCAGCACAGCATGTCCCTATATCTTAGCTTTGGGATGTGGTAGGGCAAAAATTACCACACCACTGTCTTCGTCAGGACCTCTCTGACACACGATGTGGGTTGAAGAAGATCTGAGGAGGTCACATATTTCACCCAAAAAAACACTAAGGGTTAACCCTTTGTGTTTTTTCAGACTAAATTTTTGACCGTCTCAGATTTCTTCCAAACTCACGATGTTGATTAGGCAGGTCCTGACTTACACAAAGGTGTGATTATTTTTAGCCTATCGTATCCCAAAGCTGAGATATGAGGACAAACTTAACTGGGATTTTCTCTCAATAGGTTTATTTGTGTTGAATATATTGGAATTAAATTTATGAGCTTGTTATACATCCAATAAAGCAAAATACAGATGCAATGTAGGATATATTGGACTGACTAGGCTTTTCTGATCGCACCCTTCTACTCATGTGTTTACCTAGCTTCACTGGAAGTAGGAATCCCATCATGAAATTTACAGTTATACATTTTATGCAGCACAACATGTCCCTATATCTCAGCTCTGGGATGTGGTAGGGCAACAATTACCACACCACTGTCTTCGTCAGGACCTCCCTGACACATGGTGTGGGTATGAACAAGATCTGAAGAGGTCACATATTTCACCCAAAAAAACACTAAGGGGTACCCCTTTGTGTTTTTTTAGACTAAATTTTTGACCGTCTCAGATTTCTTCCAAACTCACGATGTTGATTAGGCAGGTCCTGACTTACACAAAGGTGTGATTATTTTTAGCCTATCGTATCCCAAAGCTGAGATATGAGGACAAACTTAACTGGGATTTTCTCTCAATAGGTTTATTTGTGTTGAATATATTGGAATTAAATTTATGAGCTTGTTATACGTCCAATAAAGCAAAATGCAGATGCAATGTAGGATATATTGGACTGACTAGGCTTTTCTAATCGCACCGTTCTACTCATGTGTTTACCTAGCTTCACTGGAAGTAGGAATCCCATCATGAAATTTACAGTTATTAATTTCATGCAGCACAGCATGTCACTATATCTTAGCTTTGGGATGTGGTAGGGCAAAAATTACCACACCACTGTCTTCGTCAGGACCTCTCTGACACACGGTGTGGGTTTGAAGAAGAGCTGAGGAGGTCACATATTTCACGCAAAAAAACACTAAGGGGTACCCCTTTGTGTTTTTTTAGACTAAATTTTTGACCGTCTCAGATTTCTTCCAAACTCACCATGTTGATTAGGCAGGTCCTGACTTACACAAAGGTGTGATTATTTTCAGCCTATCTCATTCCAAAGCTGAGATATGAGGTCTAACGTAAGTGGGATTTTCTCTCAATAGGTTTATTTGTGTTGAATATATTGGAATTAAATTTATGAGCTTGTTATACATCCAATAAAGCAAAATACAGATGCAATGTAGGATATATTGGACTGACTAGGCTTTTCTGATCGCACCCTTCTACTCATGTGTTTACCTAGCTTCACTGGAAGTAGGAATCCCATCATGAAATTTACAGTTATACATTTTATGCAGCACAGCATGTCCCTATATCTTAGCTTTGGGATGTGGTAGGGCAAAAATTACCACACCACTGTCTTCGTCAGGACCTCTCTGACACACGATGTGGGTTGAAGAAGATCTGAGGAGGTCACATATTTCACCCAAAAAAACACTAAGGGTTAACCCTTTGTGTTTTTTCAGACTAAATTTTTGACCGTCTCAGATTTCTTCCAAACTCACGATGTTGATTAGGCAGGTCCTGACTTACACAAAGGTGTGATTATTTTTAGCCTATCGTATCCCAAAGCTGAGATATGAGGACAAACTTAACTGGGATTTTCTCTCAATAGGTTTATTTGTGTTGAATATATTGGAATTAAATTTATGAGCTTGTTATACATCCAATAAAGCAAAATACAGATGCAATGTAGGATATATTGGACTGACTAGGCTTTTCTGATCGCACCCTTCTACTCATGTGTTTACCTAGCTTCACTGGAAGTAGGAATCCCATCATGAAATTTACAGTTATACATTTTATGCAGCACAACATGTCCCTATATCTCAGCTCTGGGATGTGGTAGGGCAACAATTACCACACCACTGTCTTCGTCAGGACCTCCCTGACACATGGTGTGGGTATGAACAAGATCTGAAGAGGTCACATATTTCACCCAAAAAAACACTAAGGGGTACCCCTTTGTGTTTTTTTAGACTAAATTTTTGACCGTCTCAGATTTCTTCCAAACTCACGATGTTGATTAGGCAGGTCCTGACTTACACAAAGGTGTGATTATTTTTAGCCTATCGTATCCCAAAGCTGAGATATGAGGACAAACTTAACTGGGATTTTCTCTCAATAGGTTTATTTGTGTTGAATATATTGGAATTAAATTTATGAGCTTGTTATACGTCCAATAAAGCAAAATGCAGATGCAATGTAGGATATATTGGACTGACTAGGCTTTTCTAATCGCACCGTTCTACTCATGTGTTTACCTAGCTTCACTGGAAGTAGGAATCCCATCATGAAATTTACAGTTATTAATTTCATGCAGCACAGCATGTCACTATATCTTAGCTTTGGGATGTGGTAGGGCAAAAATTACCACACCACTGTCTTCGTCAGGACCTCTCTGACACACGGTGTGGGTTTGAAGAAGAGCTGAGGAGGTCACATATTTCACGCAAAAAAACACTAAGGGGTACCCCTTTGTGTTTTTTTAGACTAAATTTTTGACCGTCTCAGATTTCTTCCAAACTCACGATGTTGATTAGGCAGGTCCTGACTTACACAAAGGTGTGATTATTTTCAGCCTATCTCATTCCAAAGCTGAGATATGAGGTCTAACGTAAGTGGGATTTTCTCTCAATAGGTTTATTTGTGTTGAATATATTGGAATTAAATTTATGAGCTTGTTATACATCCAATAAAGCAAAATACAGATGCAATGTAGGATATATTGGACTGACTAGGCTTTTCTGATCGCACCCTTCTACTCATGTGTTTACCTAGCTTCACTGGAAGTAGGAATCCCATCATGAAATTTACAGTTATACATTTTATGCAGCACAGCATGTCCCTATATCTTAGCTTTGGGATGTGGTAGGGCAAAAATTACCACACCACTGTCTTCGTCAGGACCTCTCTGACACACGATGTGGGTTGAAGAAGATCTGAGGAGGTCACATATTTCACCCAAAAAAACACTAAGGGGTACCCCTTTGTGTTTTTTTAGACTAAATTTTTGACCGTCTCAGATTTCTTCCAAACTCACGATGTTGATTAGGCAGGTCCTGACTTACACAAAGGTGTGATTATTTTCAGCCTATCTCATTCCAAAGCTGAGATATGAGGTCTAACGTAAGTGGGATTTTCTCTCAATAGGTTTATTTGTGTTGAATATATTGGAATTAAATTTATGAGCTTGTTATACATCCAATAAAGCAAAATACAGATGCAATGTAGGATATATTGGACTGACTAGGCTTTTCTGATCGCACCCTTCTACTCATGTGTTTACCTAGCTTCACTGGAAGTAGGAATCCCATCATGAAATTTACAGTTATACATTTTATGCAGCACAGCATGTCCCTATATCTTAGCTTTGGGATGTGGTAGGGCAAAAATTACCACACCACTGTCTTCGTCAGGACCTCTCTGACACACGATGTGGGTTGAAGAAGATCTGAGGAGGTCACATATTTCACCCAAAAAAACACTAAGGGGTACCCCTTTGTGTTTTTTTAGACTAAATTTTTGACCGTCTCAGATTTCTTCCAAACTCACGATGTTGATTAGGCAGGTCCTGACTTACACAAAGGTGTGATTATTTTCAGCCTATCTCATTCCAAAGCTGAGATATGAGGTCTAACGTAAGTGGGATTTTCTCTCAATAGGTTTATTTGTGTTGAATATATTGGAATTAAATTTATGAGCTTGTTATACATCCAATAAAGCAAAATACAGATGCAATGTAGGATATATTGGACTGACTAGGCTTTTCTGATCGCACCCTTCTACTCATGTGTTTACCTAGCTTCACTGGAAGTAGGAATCCCATCATGAAATTTACAGTTATACATTTTATGCAGCACAGCATGTCCCTATATCTTAGCTTTGGGATGTGGTAGGGCAAAAATTACCACACCACTGTCTTCGTCAGGACCTCTCTGACACACGATGTGGGTTGAAGAAGATCTGAGGAGGTCACATATTTCACCCAAAAAAACACTAAGGGGTACCCCTTTGTGTTTTTTTAGACTAAATTTTTGACCGTCTCAGATTTCTTCCAAACTCACGATGTTGATTAGGCAGGTCCTGACTTACACAAAGGTGTGATTATTTTCAGCCTATCTCATTCCAAAGCTGAGATATGAGGTCTAACGTAAGTGGGATTTTCTCTCAATAGGTTTATTTGTGTTGAATATATTGGAATTAAATTTATGAGCTTGTTATACATCCAATAAAGCAAAATACAGATGCAATGTAGGATATATTGGACTGACTAGGCTTTTCTGATCGCACCCTTCTACTCATGTGTTTACCTAGCTTCACTGGAAGTAGGAATCCCATCATGAAATTTACAGTTATACATTTTATGCAGCACAGCATGTCCCTATATCTTAGCTTTGGGATGTGGTAGGGCAAAAATTACCACACCACTGTCTTCGTCAGGACCTCTCTGACACACGATGTGGGTTGAAGAAGATCTGAGGAGGTCACATATTTCACCCAAAAAAACACTAAGGGGTACCCCTTTGTGTTTTTTTAGACTAAATTTTTGACCGTCTCAGATTTCTTCCAAACTCACGATGTTGATTAGGCAGGTCCTGACTTACACAAAGGTGTGATTATTTTCAGCCTATCTCATTCCAAAGCTGAGATATGAGGTCTAACGTAAGTGGGATTTTCTCTCAATAGGTTTATTTGTGTTGAATATATTGGAATTAAATTTATGAGCTTGTTATACATCCAATAAAGCAAAATACAGATGCAATGTAGGATATATTGGACTGACTAGGCTTTTCTGATCGCACCCTTCTACTCATGTGTTTACCTAGCTTCACTGGAAGTAGGAATCCCATCATTAAATTTACAGTTATACATTTTATGCAGCACAGCATGTCCCTATATCTTAGCTTTGGGATGTGGTAGGGCAAAAATTACCACACCACTGTCTTCGTCAGGACCTCTCTGACACACGATGTGGGTTGAAGAAGATCTGAGGAGGTCACATATTTCACCCAAAAAAACACTAAGGGTTAAACCTTTGTGTTTTTTCAGACTAAATTTTTGACCGTCTCAGATTTCTTCCAAACTCACGATGTTGATTAGGCAGGTCCTGACTTACACAAAGGTGTGATTATTTTTAGCCTATCGTATCCCAAAGCTGAGATATGAGGACAAACTTAACTGGGATTTTCTCTCAATAGGTTTATTTGTGTTGAATATATTGGAATTAAATTTATGAGCTTGTTATACGTCCAATAAAGCAAAATGCTGATGCAATGTAGGATATATTGGACTGACTAGGCTTTTCTAATCGCACCGTTCTACTCATGTGTTTACCTAGCTTCACTGGAAGTAGGAATCCCATCATGAAATTTACAGTTATTAATTTCATGCAGCACAGCATGTCACTATATCTTAGCTTTGGGATGTGGTAGGGCAACAATTACCACACCACTGTCTTCGTCAGGACCTCTCTGACACACGGTGTGGGTTTGAAGAAGAGCTGAGGAGGTCACATATTTCACGCAAAAAAACACTAAGGGGTACCCCTTTGTGTTTTTTTAGACTAAATTTTTGACCGTCTCAGATTTCTTCCAAACTCACGATGTTGATTAGGCAGGTCCTGACTTACACAAAGGTGTGAT
This sequence comes from Hoplias malabaricus, assembly GCF_029633855.1. NCBI lineage: Eukaryota > Metazoa > Chordata > Actinopteri > Characiformes > Erythrinidae > Hoplias > Hoplias malabaricus. The sequence goes on from NW_027101202.1 coordinate 169,902, forward strand.
TATTTTCAGCCTATCTCATTCCAAAGCTGAGATATGAGGTCTAACGTAAGTGGGATTTTCTCTCAATAGGTTTATTTGTGTTGAATATATTGGAATTAAATTTATGAGCTTGTTATACATCCAATAAAGCAAAATACAGATGCAATGTAGGATATATTGGACTGACTAGGCTTTTCTGATCGCACCCTTCTACTCATGTGTTTACCTAGCTTCACTGGAAGTAGGAATCCCATCATGAAATTTACAGTTATACATTTTATGCAGCACAACATGTCCCTATATCTCAGCTCTGGGATGTGGTAGGGCAACAATTACCACACCACTGTCTTCGTCAGGACCTCCCTGACACATGGTGTGGGTATGAACAAGATCTGAAGAGGTCACATATTTCACCCAAAAAAACACTAAGGGGTACCCCTTTGTGTTTTTTTAGACTAAATTTTTGACCGTCTCAGATTTCTTCCAAACTCACGATGTTGATTAGGCAGGTCCTGACTTACACAAAGGTGTGATTATTTTTAGCCTATCGTATCCCAAAGCTGAGATATGAGGACAAACTTAACTGGGATTTTCTTTCAATAGGTTTATTTGTGTTGAATATATTGGAAATAAATTTATGAGCTTGTTATACGTCCAATAAAGCAAAATGCAGATGCAATGTAGGATATATTGGACTGACTAGGCTTTTCTAATCGCACCGTTCTACTCATGTGTTTACCTAGCTTCACTGGAAGTAGGAATCCCATCATGAAATTTACAGTTATTAATTTCATGCAGCACAGCATGTCACTAAATCTTAGCTTTGGGATGTGGTAGGGCAAAAATTACCACACCACTGTCTTCGTCAGGACCTCTCTGACACACGGTGTGGGTTTGAAGAAGAGCTGAGGAGGTCACATATTTCACGCAAAAAAACACTAAGGGGTACCCCTTTGTGTTTTTTTAGACTAAATTTTTGACCGTCTCAGATTTCTTCCAAACTCACGATGTTGATTAGGCAGGTCCTGACTTACACAAAGGTGTGATTATTTTCAGCCTATCTCATTCCAAAGCTGAGATATGAGGTCTAACGTAAGTGGGATTTTCTCTCAATAGGTTTATTTGTGTTGAATATATTGGAATTAAATTTATGAGCTTGTTATACATCCAATAAAGCAAAATACAGATGCAATGTAGGATATATTGGACTGACTAGGCTTTTCTGATCGCACCCTTCTACTCATGTGTTTACCTAGCTTCACTGGAAGTAGGAATCCCATCATGAAATTTACAGTTATACATTTTATGCAGCACAGCATGTCCCTATATCTTAGCTTTGGGATGTGGTAGGGCAAAAATTACCACACCACTGTCTTCGTCAGGACCTCTCTGACACACGATGTGGGTTGAAGAAGATCTGAGGAGGTCACATATTTCACCCAAAAAAACACTAAGGGGTACCCCTTTGTGTTTTTTTAGACTAAATTTTTGACCGTCTCAGATTTCTTCCAAACTCACGATGTTGATTAGGCAGGTCCTGACTTACACAAAGGTGTGATTATTTTCAGCCTATCTCATTCCAAAGCTGAGATATGAGGTCTAACGTAAGTGGGATTTTCTCTCAATAGGTTTATTTGTGTTGAATATATTGGAATTAAATTTATGAGCTTGTTATACATCCAATAAAGCAAAATACAGATGCAATGTAGGATATATTGGACTGACTAGGCTTTTCTGATCGCACCCTTCTACTCATGTGTTTACCTAGCTTCACTGGAAGTAGGAATCCCATCATGAAATTTACAGTTATACATTTTATGCAGCACAGCATGTCCCTATATCTTAGCTTTGGAATGTAGTAGGGCAAAAATTACCACACCACTGTCTTCGTCAGGACCTCTCTGACACACGATGTGGGTTGAAGAAGATCTGAGGAGGTCACATATTTCACCCAAAAAAACACTAAGGGTTAAACCTTTGTGTTTTTTCAGACTAAATTTTTGACCGTCTCAGATTTCTTCCAAACTCACGATGTTGATTAGGCAGGTCCTGACTTACACAAAGGTGTGATTATTTTTAGCCTATCGTATCCCAAAGCTGAGATATGAGGACAAACTTAACTGGGATTTTCTCTCAATAGGTTTATTTGTGTTGAATATATTGGAATTAAATTTATGAGCTTGTTATACATCCAATAAAGCAAAATACAGATGCAATGTAGGATATATTGGACTGACTAGGCTTTTCTGATCGCACCCTTCTACTCATGTGTTTACCTAGCTTCACTGGAAGTAGGAATCCCATCATGAAATTTACAGTTATACATTTTATGCAGCACAGCATGTCCCTATATCTTAGCTTTGGGATGTGGTAGGGCAAAAATTACCACACCACTGTCTTCGTCAGGACCTCTCTGACACACGATGTGGGTTGAAGAAGATCTGAGGAGGTCACATATTTCACCCAAAAAAACACTAAGGGGTACCCCTTTGTGTTTTTTTAGACTAAATTTTTGACCGTCTCAGATTTCTTCCAAACTCACGATGTTGATTAGGCAGGTCCTGACTTACACAAAGGTGTGATTATTTTCAGCCTATCTCATTCCAAAGCTGAGATATGAGGTCTAACGTAAGTGGGATTTTCTCTCAATAGGTTTATTTGTGTTGAATATATTGGAATTAAATTTATGAGCTTGTTATACATCCAATAAAGCAAAATACAGATGCAATGTAGGATATATTGGACTGACTAGGCTTTTCTGATCGCACCCTTCTACTCATGTGTTTACCTAGCTTCACTGGAAGTAGGAATCCCATCATTAAATTTACAGTTATACATTTTATGCAGCACAGCATGTCCCTATATCTTAGCTTTGGGATGTGGTAGGGCAAAAATTACCACACCACTGTCTTCGTCAGGACCTCTCTGACACACGATGTGGGTTGAAGAAGATCTGAGGAGGTCACATATTTCACCCAAAAAAACACTAAGGGTTAAACCTTTGTGTTTTTTCAGACTAAATTTTTGACCGTCTCAGATTTCTTCCAAACTCACGATGTTGATTAGGCAGGTCCTGACTTACACAAAGGTGTGATTATTTTTAGCCTATCGTATCCCAAAGCTGAGATATGAGGACAAACTTAACTGGGATTTTCTCTCAATAGGTTTATTTGTGTTGAATATATTGGAATTAAATTTATGAGCTTGTTATACGTCCAATAAAGCAAAATGCAGATGCAATGTAGGATATATTGGACTGACTAGGCTTTTCTAATCGCACCGTTCTACTCATGTGTTTACCTAGCTTCACTGGAAGTAGAAATCCCATCATGAAATTTACAGTTATTAATTTCATGCAGCACAGCATGTCACTATATCTTAGCTTTGGGATGTGGTAGGGCAAAAATTACCACACCACTGTCTTCGTCAGGACCTCTCTGACACACGGTGTGGGTTTGAAGAAGAGCTGAGGAGGTCACATATTTCACGCAAAAAAACACTAAGGGGTACCCCTTTGTGTTTTTTTAGACTAAATTTTTGACCGTCTCAGATTTCTTCCAAACTCACCATGTTGATTAGGCAGGTCCTGACTTACACAAAGGTGTGATTATTTTCAGCCTATCTCATTCCAAAGCTGAGATATGAGGTCTAACGTAAGTGGGATTTTCTCTCAATAGGTTTATTTGTGTTGAATATATTGGAATTAAATTTATGAGCTTGTTATACATCCAATAAAGCAAAATACAGATGCAATGTAGGATATATTGGACTGACTAGGCTTTTCTGATCGCACCCTTCTACTCATGTGTTTACCTAGCTTCACTGGAAGTAGGAATCCCATCATGAAATTTACAGTTATACATTTTATGCAGCACAACATGTCCCTATATCTCAGCTCTGGGATGTGGTAGGGCAACAATTACCACACCACTGTCTTCGTCAGGACCTCCCTGACACATGGTGTGGGTATGAACAAGATCTGAAGAGGTCACATATTTCACCCAAAAAAACACTAAGGGGTACCCCTTTGTGTTTTTTTAGACTAAATTTTTGACCGTCTCAGATTTCTTCCAAACTCACGATGTTGATTAGGCAGGTCCTGACTTACACAAAGGTGTGATTATTTTCAGCCTATCTCATCCCAAAGCTGAGATATGAGGTCTAACGTAAGTGGGATTTTCTCTCAATAGGTTTATTTGTGTTGAATATATTGGAATTAAATTTATGAGCTTGTTATACATCCAATAAAGAAAAATACAGATGCAATGTAGGATATATTGGACTGACTAGGCTTTTCTGATCGCACCCTTCTACTCATGTGTTTACCTAGCTTCACTGGAAGTAGGAATCCCATCATGAAATTTACAGTTATTAATTTTATGCAGCACAGCATGTCCCTATATCTTAGCTTTGGGATGTGGTAGGGCCAAAATTACCACACCACTGTCTTCGTCAGGACCTCTCTGACACACGGTGTGGGTTGAAGAAGATCTGAGGAGGTCACATATTTCACCCAAAAAAACACTAAGGGGTACCCCTTTGTGTTTTTTCAGACTAAATTTTTGACCGTCTCAAATTTCTTCCAAACTCACGATGTTGATTAGGCAGGTCCTGACTTACACAAAGGTGTGATTATTTTTAGCCTATCGTATCCCAAAGCTGAGATATGAGGACAAACTTAACTGGGATTTTCTCTCAATAGGTTTATTTGTGTTGAATATATTGGAATTAAATTTATGAGCTTGTTATACGTCCAATAAAGCAAAATGCAGATGCAATGTAGGATATATTGGACTGACTAGGCTTTTCTAATCGCACCGTTCTACTCATGTGTTTACCTAGCTTCACTGGAAGTAGAAATCCCATCATGAAATTTACAGTTATTAATTTCATGCAGCACAGCATGTCACTATATCTTAGCTTTGGGATGTGGTAGGGCAAAAATTACCACACCACTGTCTTCGTCAGGACCTCTCTGACACACGGTGTGGGTTTGAAGAAGAGCTGAGGAGGTCACATATTTCACGCAAAAAAACACTAAGGGGTACCCCTTTGTGTTTTTTTAGACTAAATTTTTGACCGTCTCAGATTTCTTCCAAACTCACGATGTTGATTAGGCAGGTCCTGACTTACACAAAGGTGTGATTATTTTCAGCCTATCTCATTCCAAAGCTGAGATATGAGGTCTAACGTAAGTGGGATTTTCTCTCAATAGGTTTATTTGTGTTGAATATATTGGAATTAAATTTATGAGCTTGTTATACATCCAATAAAGCAAAATACAGATGCAATGTAGGATATATTGGACTGACTAGGCTTTTCTGATCGCACCCTTCTACTCATGTGTTTACCTAGCTTCACTGGAAGTAGGAATCCCATCATGAAATTTACAGTTATACATGTTATGCAGCACAACATGTCCCTATATCTCAGCTCTGGGATGTGGTAGGGCAACAATTACCACACCACTGTCTTCGTCAGGACCTCCCTGACACATGGTGTGGGTATGAACAAGATCTGAAGAGGTCACATATTTCACCCAAAAAAACACTAAGGGGTACCCCTTTGTGTTTTTTTAGACTAAATTTTTGACCGTCTCAGATTTCTTCCAAACTCACGATGTTGATTAGGCAGGTCCTGACTTACACAAAGGTGTGATTATTTTCAGCCTATCTCATCCCAAAGCTGAGATATGAGGTCTAACGTAAGTGGGATTTTCTCTCAATAGGTTTATTTGTGTTGAATATATTGGAATTAAATTTATGAGCTTGTTATACATCCAATAAAGAAAAATACAGATGCAATGTAGGATATATTAGACTGACTAGGCTTTTCTGATCGCACCCTTCTACTCATGTGTTTACCTAGCTTCACTGGAAGTAGGAATCCCATCATGAAATTTACAGTTATTAATTTTATGCAGCACAGCATGTCCCTATATCTTAGCTTTGGGATGTGGTAGGGCAAAAATTACCACACCACTGTCTTCGTCAGGACCTCTCTGATACACGGTGTGGGTTGAAGAAGATCTGAGGAGGTCACATATTTCACCCAAAAAAACACTAAGGGTTAAACCTTTGTGTTTTTTCAGACTAAATTTTTGACCGTCTCAGATTTCTTCCAAACTCACGATGTTGATTAGGCAGGTCCTGACTTACACAAAGGTGTGATTATTTTTAGCCTATCGTATCCCAAAGCTGAGATATGAGGACAAACTTAACTGGGATTTTCTCTCAATAGGTTTATTTGTGTTGAATATATTGGAATTAAATTTATGAGCTTGTTATACATCCAATAAAGAAAAATACAGATGCAATGTAGGATATATTAGACTGACTAGGCTTTTCTGATCGCACCCTTCTACTCATGTGTTTACCTAGCTTCACTGGAAGTAGGAATCCCATCATGAAATTTACAGTTATTAATTTTATGCAGCACAGCATGTCCCTATATCTTAGCTTTGGGATGTGGTAGGGCAAAAATTACCACACCACTGTCTTCGTCAGGACCTCTCTGACACACGATGTGGGTTGAAGAAGATCTGAGGAGGTCACATATTTCACCCAAAAAAACACTAAGGGTTAAACCTTTGTGTTTTTTCAGACTAAATTTTTGACCGTCTCAGATTTCTTCCAAACTCACGATGTTGATTAGGCAGGTCCTGACTTACACAAAGGTGTGATTATTTTTAGCCTATCGTATCCCAAAGCTGAGATATGAGGACAAACTTAACTGGGATTTTCTCTCAATAGGTTTATTTGTGTTGAATATATTGGAATTAAATTTATGAGCTTGTTATACGTCCAATAAAGCAAAATGCAGATGCAATGTAGGATATATTGGACTGACTAGGCTTTTCTAATCGCACCGTTCTACTCATGTGTTTACCTAGCTTCACTGGAAGTAGAAATCCCATCATGAAATTTACAGTTATTAATTTCATGCAGCACAGCATGTCACTATATCTTAGCTTTGGGATGTGGTAGGGCAAAAATTACCACACCACTGTCTTCGTCAGGACCTCTCTGACACACGGTGTGGGTTTGAAGAAGAGCTGAGGAGGTCACATATTTCACGCAAAAAAACACTAAGGGGTACCCCTTTGTGTTTTTTTAGACTAAATTTTTGACCGTCTCAGATTTCTTCCAAACTCACGATGTTGATTAGGCAGGTCCTGACTTACACAAAGGTGTGATTATTTTCAGCCTATCTCATTCCAAAGCTGAGATATGAGGTCTAACGTAAGTGGGATTTTCTCTCAATAGGTTTATTTGTGTTGAATATATTGGAATTAAATTTATGAGCTTGTTATACATCCAATAAAGCAAAATACAGATGCAATGTAGGATATATTGGACTGACTAGGCTTTTCTGATCGCACCCTTCTACTCATGTGTTTACCTAGCTTCACTGGAAGTAGGAATCCCATCATGAAATTTACAGTTATACATTTTATGCAGCACAACATGTCCCTATATCTCAGCTCTGGGATGTGGTAGGGCAACAATTACCACACCACTGTCTTCGTCAGGACCTCTCTGACACATGGTGTAGGTATGAACAAGATCTGAAGAGGTCACATATTTCACCCAAAAAAACACTAAGGGGTACCCCTTTGTGTTTTTTTAGACAAAATTTTTGACCGTCTCAGATTTCTTCCAAACTCACGATGTTGATTAGGCAGGTCCTGACTTACACAAAGGTGTGATTATTTTTAGCCTATCGTATCCCAAAGCTGAGATATGAGGACAAACTTAACTGGGATTTTCTCTCAATAGGTTTATTTGTGTTGAATATATTGGAATTAAATTTATGAGCTTGTTATACGTCCAATAAAGCAAAATGCAGATGCAATGTAGGATATATTGGACTGACTAGGCTTTTCTAATCGCACCGTTCTACTCATGTGTTTACCTAGCTTCACTGGAAGTAGGAATCCCATCATGAAATTTACAGTTATACATTTTATGCAGCACAGCATGTCCCTATATCTTAGCTTTGGGATGTGGTAGGGCAAAAATTACCACACCACTGTCTTCGTCAGGACCTCTCTGACACACGATGTGGGTTGAAGAAGATCTGAGGAGGTCACATATTTCACCCAAAAAAACACTAAGGGTTAACCCTTTGTGTTTTTTCAGACTAAATTTTTGACCGTCTCAGATTTCTTCCAAACTCACGATGTTGATTAGGCAGGTCCTGACTTACACAAAGGTGTGATTATTTTTAGCCTATCGTATCCCAAAGCTGAGATATGAGGACAAACTTAACTGGGATTTTCTCTCAATAGGTTTATTTGTGTTGAATATATTGGAATTAAATTTATGAGCTTGTTATACATCCAATAAAGCAAAATACAGATGCAATGTAGGATATATTGGACTGACTAGGCTTTTCTGATTGCACCCTTCTACTCATGTGTTTACCTAGCTTCACTGGAAGTAGGAATCCCATCATGAAATTTACAGTTATACATTTTATGCAGCACAACATGTCCCTATATCTCAGCTCTGGGATGTGGTAGGGCAACAATTACCACACCACTGTCTTCGTCAGGACCTCCCTGACACATGGTGTGGGTATGAACAAGATCTGAAGAGGTCACATATTTCACCCAAAAAAACACTAAGGGGTACCCCTTTGTGTTATTTTAGACTAAATTTTTGACCGTCTCAGATTTCTTCCAAACTCACGATGTTGATTAGGCAGGTCCTGACTTACACAAAGGTGTGATTATTTTCAGCCTATCTCATCCCAAAGCTGAGATATGAGGTCTAACGTAAGTGGGATTTTCTCTCAATAGGTTTATTTGTGTTGAATATATTGGAATTAAATTTATGAGCTTGTTATACATCCAATAAAGAAAAATACAGATGCAATGTAGGATATATTAGACTGACTAGGCTTTTCTGATCGCACCCTTCTACTCATGTGTTTACCTAGCTTCACTGGAAGTAGGAATCCCATCATGAAATTTACAGTTATTAATTTTATGCAGCACAGCATGTCCCTATATCTTAGCTTTGGGATGTGGTAGGGCAAAAATTACCACACCACTGTCTTCGTCAGGACCTCTCTGACACACGGTGTGGGTTGAAGAAGATCTGAGGAGGTCACATATTTCACCCAAAAAAACACTAAGGGGTACCCCTTTGTGTTTTTTCAGACTAAATTTTTGACCGTCTCAGATTTCTTCCAAACTCACGATGTTGATTAGGCAGGTCCTGACTTACACAAAGGTGTGATTATTTTCAGCCTATCTCATTCCAAAGCTGAGATATGAGGTCTAACGTAAGTGGGATTTTCTCTCAATAGGTTTATTTGTGTTGAATATATTGGAATTAAATTTATGAGCTTGTTATACATCCAATAAAGCAAAATACAGATGCAATGTAGGATATATTGGACTGACTAGGCTTTTCTGATCGCACCCTTCTACTCATGTGTTTACCTAGCTTCACTGGAAGTAGGAATCCCATCATTAAATTTACAGTTATACATTTTATGCAGCACAGCATGTCCCTATATCTTAGCTTTGGGATGTGGTAGGGCAAAAATTACCACACCACTGTCTTCGTCAGGACCTCTCTGACACACGATGTGGGTTGAAGAAGATCTGAGGAGGTCACATATTTCACCCAAAAAAAACACTAAGGGTTAAACCTTTGTGTTTTTTCAGACTAAATTTTTGACCGTCTCAGATTTCTTCCAAACTCACGATGTTGATTAGGCAGGTCCTGACTTACACAAAGGTGTGATTATTTTTAGCCTATCGTATCCCAAAGCTGAGATATGAGGACAAACTTAACTGGGATTTTCTCTCAATAGGTTTATTTGTGTTGAATATATTGGAATTAAATTTATGAGCTTGTTATACGTCCAATAAAGCAAAATGCAGATGCAATGTAGGATATATTGGACTGACTAGGCTTTTCTAATCGCACCGTTCTACTCATGTGTTTACCTAGCTTCACTGGAAGTAGAAATCCCATCATGAAATTTACAGTTATTAATTTCATGCAGCACAGCATGTCACTATATCTTAGCTTTGGGATGTGGTAGGGCAAAAATTACCACACCACTGTCTTCGTCAGGACCTCTCTGACACACGGTGTGGGTTTGAAGAAGAGCTGAGGAGGTCACATATTTCACGCAAAAAAACACTAAGGGGTACCCCTTTGTGTTTTTTTAGACTAAATTTTTGACCGTCTCAGATTTCTTCCAAACTCACGATGTTGATTAGGCAGGTCCTGACTTACACAAAGGTGTGATTATTTTCAGCCTATCTCATTCCAAAGCTGAGATATGAGGTCTAACGTAAGTGGGATTTTCTCTCAATAGGTTTATTTGTGTTGAATATATTGGAATTAAATTTATGAGCTTGTTATACATCCAAAAAAGCAAAATACAGATGCAATGTAGGATATATTGGACTGACTAGGCTTTTCTGATCGCACCCTTCTACTCATGTGTTTACCTAGCTTCACTGGAAGTAGGAATCCCATCATGAAATTTACAGTTATACATTTTATGCAGCACAACATGTCCCTATATCTCAGCTCTGGGATGTGGTAGGGCAACAATTACCACACCACTGTCTTCGTCAGGACCTCTCTGACACATGGTGTAGGTATGAACAAGATCTGAAGAGGTCACATATTTCACCCAAAAAAACACTAAGGGGTACCCCTTTGTGTTTTTTTAGACAAAATTTTTGACCGTCTCAGATTTCTTCCAAACTCACGATGTTGATTAGGCAGGTCCTGACTTACACAAAGGTGTGATTATTTTTAGCCTATCGTATCCCAAAGCTGAGATATGAGGACAAACTTAACTGGGATTTTCTCTCAATAGGTTTATTTGTGTTGAATATATTGGAATTAAATTTATGAGCTTGTTATACGTCCAATAAAGCAAAATGCAGATGCAATGTAGGATATATTGGACTGACTAGGCTTTTCTAATCGCACCGTTCTACTCATGTGTTTACCTAGCTTCACTGGAAGTAGGAATCCCATCATGAAATTTACAGTTATTAATTTCATGCAGCACAGCATGTCACTATATCTTAGCTTTGGGATGTGGTAGGGCAAAAATTACCACACCACTGTCTTCGTCAGGACCTCTCTGACACACGGTGTGGGTTTGAAGAAGAGCTGAGGAGGTCACATATTTCACGCAAAAAAAACACTAAGGGGTACCCCTTTGTGTTTTTTTAGACTAAATTTTTGACCGTCTCAGATTTCTTCCAAACTCACCATGTTGATTAGGCAGGTCCTGACTTACACAAAGGTGTGATTATTTTCAGCCTATCTCATTCCAAAGCTGAGATATGAGGTCTAACGTAAGTGGGATTTTCTCTCAATAGGTTTATTTGTGTTGAATATATTGGAATTAAATTTATGAGCTTGTTATACATCCAATAAAGCAAAATACAGATGCAATGTAGGATATATTGGACTGACTAGGCTTTTCTGATCGCACCCTTCTACTCATGTGTTTACCTAGCTTCACTGGAAGTAGGAATCCCATCATGAAATTTACAGTTATACATTTTATGCAGCACAGCATGTCCCTATATCTTAGCTTTGGGATGTGGTAGGGCAAAAATTACCACACCACTGTCTTCGTCAGGACCTCTCTGACACACGATGTGGGTTGAAGAAGATCTGAGGAGGTCACATATTTCACCCAAAAAAACACTAAGGGTTAACCCTTTGTGTTTTTTCAGACTAAATTTTTGACCGTCTCAGATTTCTTCCAAACTCACGATGTTGATTAGGCAGGTCCTGACTTACACAAAGGTGTGATTATTTTTAGCCTATCGTATCCCAAAGCTGAGATATGAGGACAAACTTAACTGGGATTTTCTCTCAATAGGTTTATTTGTGTTGAATATATTGGAATTAAATTTATGAGCTTGTTATACATCCAATAAAGCAAAATACAGATGCAATGTAGGATATATTGGACTGACTAGGCTTTTCTGATCGCACCCTTCTACTCATGTGTTTACCTAGCTTCACTGGAAGTAGGAATCCCATCATGAAATTTACAGTTATACATTTTATGCAGCACAACATGTCCCTATATCTCAGCTCTGGGATGTGGTAGGGCAACAATTACCACACCACTGTCTTCGTCAGGACCTCCCTGACACATGGTGTGGGTATGAACAAGATCTGAAGAGGTCACATATTTCACCCAAAAAAACACTAAGGGGTACCACTTTGTATTTTTTTAGACTAAATTTTTGACCGTCTCAGATTTCTTCCAAACTCACGATGTTGATTAGGCAGGTCCTGACTTACACAAAGGTGTGATTATTTTTAGCCTATCGTATCCCAAAGCTGAGATATGAGGACAAACTTAACTGGGATTTTCTCTCAATAGGTTTATTTGTGTTGAATATATTGGAATTAAATTTATGAGCTTGTTATACGTCCAATAAAGCAAAATGCAGATGCAATGTAGGATATATTGGACTGACTAGGCTTTTCTAATCGCACCGTTCTACTCATGTGTTTACCTAGCTTCACTGGAAGTAGGAATCCCATCATGAAATTTACAGTTATTAATTTCATGCAGCACAGCATGTCACTATATCTTAGCTTTGGGATGTGGTAGGGCAAAAATTACCACACCACTGTCTTCGTCAGGACCTCTCTGACACACGGTGTGGGTTTGAAGAAGAGCTGAGGAGGTCACATATTTCACGCAAAAAAACACTAAGGGGTACCCCTTTGTGTTTTTTTAGACTAAATTTTTGACCGTCTCAGATTTCTTCCAAACTCACGATGTTGATTAGGCAGGTCCTGACTTACACAAAGGTGTGATTATTTTCAGCCTATCTCATTCCAAAGCTGAGATATGAGGTCTAACGTAAGTGGGATTTTCTCTCAATAGGTTTATTTGTGTTGAATATATTGGAATTAAATTTATGAGCTTGTTATACATCCAATAAAGCAAAATACAGATGCAATGTAGGATATATTGGACTGACTAGGCTTTTCTGATCGCACCCTTCTACTCATGTGTTTACCTAGCTTCACTGGAAGTAGGAATCCCATCATGAAATTTACAGTTATTAATTTCATGCAGCACAGCATGTCACTATATCTTAGCTTTGGGATGTGGTAGGGCAAAAATTACCACACCACTGTCTTCGTCAGGACCTCTCTGACACACGGTGTGGGTTTGAAGAAGAGCTGAGGAGGTCACATATTTCACGCAAAAAAAACACTAAGGGGTACCCCTTTGTGTTTTTTTAGACTAAATTTTTGACCGTCTCAGATTTCTTCCAAACTCACGATGTTGATTAGGCAGGTCCTGACTTACACAAAGGTGTGATTATTTTCAGCCTATCTCATTCCAAAGCTGAGATATGAGGTCTAACGTAAGTGGGATTTTCTCTCATTAGGTTTATTTGTGTTGAATATATTGGAATTAAATTTATGAGCTTGTTATACATCCAATAAAGCAAAATACAGATGCAATGTAGGATATATTACACTAAATGAAGCCACCCCCCTAGGCTATAATTATGCACATAGCCCAAGAATATCAGGCAAAGGAGGTGGAGTATGTGTAATTTACCAAAATACCCTAGAAATTAGTCTTAAACAATGTGACACCTTCTCTTCTTTTGAGGTTCTCTCCACTATTATTACAAATCCGGTCACAAAAAAGGACGCATTTTTATTATGCAACATTTACAGACCACCAGGGCCTTACTTAGAATTTCTGAAAGAATTCAGCGATTTTGCTACAAACCTAGCGGTGTGCAATCATAAAGTTATAATTGTAGGAGATTTCAATATCCATTTTGAGAAGGAAAGTGACCCACTAAAAAAGGCATTTACCTCAATCTTAGACTCTATTGGTATTACTCAAAATGTAACAGGGCCTACACACTACTGCAGCCACACTTTAGACTTAGTTCTGACACTAGGTCTTAACATTGACAAAATTAATATCTTACCGCAATCCTCAGCAATCTCCGATCATTACTTAATTTCATATGAGCTACGTTTTATCCATAATATATGTAAGAACCCTCGCTATTCTACAAGGCGTATAATAAAACCATCTACCGCCCTACAATTTATAGAAAACCTACC